>NC_084614.1:69792389-69864889 GCF_033978795.1 Nerophis ophidion
GCCCCACTTTTAAGGAAGCACTGCCCTTAACTGTGAAATTAGGTAGAGGGCCACAAAGGGGCCCCTGAATTAGATGTGTAACTTGATCATTATTGATTCAAGTGAGCACTGGCCTCTGAAAAGACATTTTTCAAGAAGTTTGTCAACACAGTCGACTTGTGTGAGAAAAACAAACAAACCCCCCTCCCCTCCAAAAATAAAAATAAAAAATAATAAATTGGACGATTATTATAATCCCAAAAGCTGCAGAAGCGCCGCTAACGAGTCTGACTTCCTCCCGTGGTGATTTAAATCCTGCGCTCTGAGGGGGAGGGAAGGAACAAGAACATCTGCCTCGAAAGGAGAAGCAGCTCTTTCTTCAGCATGTTTGAAGACGGCCATCGAAAAAGCAGGATGTACGGGAATAAATATGAAAAAAAAAAAAAAAAAAGCTGAAAGGTTTTTCAGTCGATGGTCACGTGTGCGACAATAAATAAGACGTCTTTTGTCTCGTTCAGTCGCCTGACGCTCCTGAACGAGGGTTTGTATAGAACGCCATTTTCGCCGCTGTCGCTCTTTTGTAACATGAAAGAAGCGGACCCCCGTCTTTCTTAGGATCCCAGACCTTTCAAAGCGGGTGTTTGTGGTACTATCGAAATGGCGGTTCGGGCTGTTGAGGATTGGGTCTGTAGAGCTGCTGCAGCCGCACGGGTCGCCCGTTAGCCGGCCAACCCCCCGGCAGCTGCCCGATGACCCTGAGGCCGACCGGTTGTCTGTGCCCCGGGGCGCCGCCGGAGGCGAGCACGTGTCCTTGGTGTGGCTCCGGCGGGGGAGTCCTGCTTTGGTGGTTAGGCGGAGACGCGGGGTAATGTGGGAGAAGGATGGCTGGCGTGAGTCCGTAGCGCACCTGGAACACCCGGAGAGGTCCCTGCGCTACCAGGCCGTTGGGCCGCGGCGGGTCCGGGAGGAGCCGCTCGGACGGGACCTTCGCCGCCGTCTCCTCCTTCTCCTTGCCGCCTTTGCCCGCCTGCCTCTTGGCGCGGCTCAACTCTTGCATCTTCTCCGCTTGTGCTCGCCGGATATGATAAGTCCTTCTGGAGCCCTGGAAGGAGTCCAAGAACTCATCCAGGCTCACGTTCCCTTCCATGAACTTGTCCAGCAGCTCCTGTGAAGCAGGCCAGACAAAATTAAAGCTGCAAGCAGCGTTGGTCGGGTCCGCCGTTGGCCGCCGCCGCCGCCGCCGTGTCCCGAGTCCCGATCTTAGTCAGACCAACATAGAGGTCTTTGTTTCATGTCTCTACGACATTCCTAACAGAAGTTACAAGCAGTTTTGTCTGGAAAAAGGTGACGGCTTTTTACAAAACTTTTATTTTGAAGGGGTAATTGCCAACTTCCTGTTGATTTTAACCGAAAGATGCCACCTATCAAAATGTAGGTCTAAGTGAGACCTACACAGAGGTTTTTGTTTCATGTCTGTCCGACGTTCCTACCAGAAGTTACAAGCAGTTTTATCCGTTTCCTCTTCCTAGGAGCAGTTTTTCTGTGTTTTTTTCAAAAATTGCAATAGAGCGCAATTTTGAGTTTTAAGGTTTGGTTTTTTCACTAGATCGCAATTTCTGCCAGTCCTGATGTGTGTGCCAAGTTTGGTGAGTTTTGAAGCATTTTAAGGGGGTCACATTAAAGCTCAAAGAGGCAAAAATAGCGTTTTTTGCGAAAATGTTGCTTTGAAAGAGTTTTTGCAAAATTTCTGTTGATTTTGGGTATAGACCTTTTTAATTGGAAATGTAGGTCTTAGTCAGACCTACACAGAGGTTTTTGTTTCATGTCTCTACGACATTCCTAACGGAAGTTACAAGCAGTCTGTTTTTTGTCTCTTCCTATGGGGCGCTAGCTTGCAATTTTAATTTTTGGGGTTTGGTTGCTTAATAAGTTGGTCTGCCGCTCCATACCGATGTGTGTGTCAATTTTGGTGAGTTTTGAAGCATGTTAAGGGGGTCAAATTAGGGTGCGAAGGTGCGAGCGCGCCTTGGGTTGCTGTCCCCGAGCCCCACGGCAGGAGAAGCCTTGCTGCCACTATTTAATGCATTGTGAAAGTAATGCAGTTGTTGTATTGAAGTGAAAATATCAAGCTTCCTGTTGATTTTTGCCAAAGTATGTTAATTATTCAAATGTAGGTCTAGGTCAGACCTACATAGTGGTTTTTGTTTCATGTCTCTACGACATTCCTACCGGAAGTTACAAGCAGTTTTGTCTTTGTTTTCTTCCTAGGAGTAGTTTGTCTGTGTTGTATTCCTAGGGGGCGCTAGAGCACAATTTTGAGTTTTGGGGTTTGGTTTTTTCACTAGGTCGCAATTGTTGCCAGTCCTGATGTGTGTGCCAAGTTTGGTGTGTTTGGAAGCATTTTAAGGGGGTCAAATTACAGCTCAAATAGGCAAAAATGACATTTTTTCGGAAAATTTGCGCAGGGGTTCTTTGAAGGCGCATAAAATCAAAACCATAAAACTTATCACAACTTTGTCCGACCACTTTTTTTAAAAGGGTTCAATCTCTCTCCTGTGCGAGTTTGAAGCCGAAACGACAAACGCACTGGGAGGAGTTTCGATTTGAAAAAGGTGACGTGTTTTTACAAAACTTTTATTTTGAAGGGGTAATTGCCAACTTCCTGTTGATTATTTCTGCTAGCTGTCAATTACTAAAATGTAGGTCTTAATGAGACCTACATAGAAGTTTTTGTTTCATGTCTTTCCGGCATTCCTACCCGAAGTTACAAGCAGTTTTGTCTGTGGTTTCTTCCTGGAAGCAGTTTTTTCTGTGTTTTATTGAAAAATTGCGCTAGAGCACAATTTTGAGAATTTTTTTTTTTTTTTTTCATTAGATCACAATTTCTGCCAGTCCTGATGTGTGTGCCAAGTTTGGTGAGTTTTGAAGCATTTTAAGGGGGTCAAATTGCAGCTCAAAGAGGCAAAAATAGCGTTTTTTGGCGAAAATTTTGCTTTGAAAGGGTTTTGCAAAATTTCTGTTGGTTTTAGGTATAGGAGTTTCTGATGGGGAATTTAGGTCTAGGTCAGTTCTACATAGAGGATTTTGTTTCATGTCTCTACGACATTCCTACCGGAAGTTACAAGCAGTCTGTTTTTTTTTTTTCGTAGGGGGCGCTAGCGCGCATTTTTCATTTTTGGGGTTTGGTTGCTTAATACGTGTTTTTGGCAAGCCTTACCGATGTGTGTGCCAAATTTGGTGAGTTTTGGAGCATGGTCAGTGGGTCAAATTAGGGTTCAAAGTTGCGGAAAAATAATAATAATAATAATAAGAAAACGTTACAGATTCAATAGGGTCCTTGCATGGCAAAGGACATGGATGTCCTTTGCCATTGCAGGGCGGACCCTAATAAAGAAAACGATGCACACAAAGGGGCGACGGGGGCCTTCCAACAAAATTCTCTGCGGAGAATTTAATAAGCGGCGGGATGTTTACATGTGAACTTTAGCCCGGTTTGTCCGTTGTAATAATTCACTGTACGCAACAAAGGCCCGGATGACAACACTGTTACTTTTGGCAACGTATGAAAAGCCCCGGATGAGTTCCCAGGACTAAGAGGTTTGAAGCCCGTCCATCTGGGAGTTCTCATCGAGTGTCCAGTCCTGTCACGTCGCCCGCTGCGGGAGGCCGCCGGATTTGCTTTCGGGACAAGAGGGCCCCGGGACGACGGTTGTCACGGTGACGCAGCACACTGGGTTGTAGCAGCAAAATGCTCATCCTCACCATCGGTCAGTCCTTTTGGAACATGTTTATTTGTGTAAGAAGTACTGTTGTACCGATACCAATATTTTAGTACCAGTACCGAAATGTATTTCAATACTTTTCTAAATGAGGGGGACCACTAAAAAATTGCATTATTGGCTTTATTTTAACGAATCTTACGGTACATTAAACATATGTTTCTTATTGCAATCGAAGAACAATTTAGTCCTTAATAAATTAGTGAACATACTAGACAACTTGTCTTTTAGTAGTAAGTAAGCAAACAAAGGCTCCCAATTAGTCTGCTAACATATGCAGTAACATATTGTGTCATTTATCATTCTATTTTGTCAAAATTATGACGGACAAGCAGTAAACATTTTTTATTAATCCACCTTTTCATTTACTGTTAATGTCTGGTTACTTTCTGTTTGAAACATGTTTTATATACACTCCTGTTAAAATCCCTTATTCTTTTGTTCTTTGGATGCTTTATTTTAGTTTTGGATGATATCTAGGGGTGTAACGGTACACAAAAATTTCGGTTCGGTACGTACCTCGGTTCAGAGGTCATGGTTCGGTTCATTTTCGGTACAATAAGAAAAAAACAAAATGTACATTTTTTTGATTATTTATTGAACAAATTTGCTAAATCTTCCACCAAAAATATTTTTCTTAGTGGAATATTTGATGTGAAGTAATCGGAATTTTGGATAAGTCAATAATTCACAATAACATTGATTTTGATTCAGTATTATGTTTTGAGCAATGACAGTTTGAAAGAAAAAACAAAACAGCTTTGTTTACTAGTCAACGTTGCAACTTTTTCTAAACTACATTTAGCCTTTAAGCTTTTTTATTTGACTTTTGTTTATATTTTTGTTTATTTTAATAGTACTTTTAGAATGTGCAGTGGGCCTTTAAAACATTAGCTGTGGGCCGCAAATGGCCTCCGTGGCACACTTTTGACACTCCTGCTATAGATAATAAAAAATTAAATCTGATTAATCAATGGCGACGCATGCGCATTTATCATAACTCTCTCGCTCTCTATTTATGCCCCGCCCTCACGAATGCTAATGCTGCATGCACCACTTTTTTTTTTTTAACCCCTTCTTAACCCTGAACGTACATTGAAAATACACGCAATCATAACTTAAAATGCCGGACATTTGTGGCATTTAAGAAACTCCACCTGGACATCCCCGCAAAGAGGACATATCCGGTGAAAAGAGGAGGTATGGTCAGTGTATCGTAGCCCGGTCGTTGCAAGCATGCCGTGTGTTGTTGTTTTTTTGGATTGATTGATATTTTTATTACTAGAATGCACAGAACAGTACATATTCCGTATAATTGAGCACTAAATGGTAACACCCAAATACGTTTTTCAATTTGTTTAAGTCGGGGTCCACGTAAATCCACTCATGGTGCCTCTGTGTGCTTTGTTTACACAACCGTGCGGTGCGCTACTTAATATGTCCGTGTCGTTCGGTTCACCTCCGAATCGAACCGAAACCCCCGTACCGAAACGGTTCAATACAAATACACTTACCGTTACACCCCTAATGATATCACAAATGTAGGTATCGATCCGAAACCAAGCAGTTACAGGATCATATATTGGTCGTATTCAAAGTCTTCACGTGTCCAGGGACAAATTTTATGAGTTTGTGAACATAATAAGAATTTTAAAAATAAGAAAAAAGATTTTGTGACGAAAAAAGATATCGATGTAATCATAGTAGTACCGACGAGATACGCTATTGTACTTGGTATCATTACAGTGGATGTCAGGTGTAGATCCACCCATGACATTTGTTTACTTTCAGGGGGGCTAGCATGCTGTTAGCGGTTAGCTATTGTATCCTCCTATGGTGTGTAGTGAAGCATGTTTAGCTATTCCTCGTCCTGCAGGGATGATACTTGTAAGAAACTTTATTTGTCACCATGGCGAGGATTAATGATTTAGAAATAGCTAAAACACTAGCTAGCCATGTCTTAAAGCACCTCTTCCTGAGGGTGTTTCAGTGTTAAAACGTCACCTTTATGTTTAGTTTTTAAGCCAAAGTGTGTCCATTCTCCCTTTTCTGTCTACACACCTTGTCTGCTCGCAAAAACAACAATGTCACGGCGTGACGACGCGCCATCATGCCCGGGAACCGGTACCTTTCAAACAGAGTATAGCACCGTTTTTGATTAATTAGTACCTCGATACCATACTAGTAGCCGTATACTGTACAACAGGGGCGCCCACACTTTTTCTGCAGGCGAGCTACTTTTCAATTGACCAAGTCGAGGAGATCTACCTCATTCCTATTTATAATTTATATTTATTTATTTATGAAAGAGACATTTTTGTTAACAAGTTAATGGTGTTTAATGATAATACAAGCATGTTTAACACACATAGATTCCTTTCTTTCATGAAGACAAGAATATAAGTTGGGGTATTTGATTCTGATGACTTGCATTGATTGGAATTAGACAGTGGTGCTGATAACGTCCGCATTTTCAAATGGAGGAAAAAAAAAGTCCTCCTTTCTGTCCAATACCACATGAAAGTGGTTGGATTTGGCATCTCATTTGTCCAACTTGCATACTCGTTTTTAAACACTTTGTTATGAGAGTAGCATATGTGTGTGGCCCTTTAATGTCTGGCAGCAGGTGAGTGTCGTCAGTGAGAGTGCGGGTGGGCAAGCAAGTGAGAAAGCGGTCGCTGAGGGCGGGGGAGAAATACATTGGCATCAAACTCCGTAGCTTGCTAGCTTGTGCACGCTAGCTTTCTGAGACTCTTATTTTGTTAGCACAGGCAGGATGAAACAGGTCTTTTATGGTGAAGACAGGAACTGTGCAGTCGGTCTTTAGAGTTTTGACAGTAGGTACGGAGTCTCTAGAAATAAAATGTGTTTCTCTGCGTCCGCCCTGTTAGTGATTTTTTTCTTAAATATGAGCTCGCAGCAGCCAGCGTCATCTCACAAGATCCTCGGGTGCCGAAAATGTCAAACAACTGACGAAAGTGAAGTCTTGGTATGATTGATGATTGCTCATTTTTATGTATATTTTTTAATGCCTGGCTTGAGATCGACTGACACACCCTCCGAGATCGACCAGTCGATCGCGATCGACGTAATGGGCACCCCTGCTGTACAACCTTAGAACGAATGGTAAGTAACGATAAACGGTGTAATTATAGACCGCGGTGAAACATCCCGCAGTTAGTTTAAAATAAAAATGATATTAAAACCGTGACTGATAACACTTTGATTAACTCAAGGACCGGTGACACCGCTCATTTACTGGATAAGCAGGCTAGCACTAACATGAAAACAAGGGAGAGTAACGTCTTTGTCCATTAGAAAAAAATATATTCCCCAAAATAGACTTATTTAAACACATTACTGTCTGAGCTACGAAGATAATTCCATTGTGGACATAAAACCTACAGGCTGTGCTCTCAGACAGATCGATACAATACTAGAACAATATGACAACAAGATGTAAATTTGCCAAACATTACATAAACCAGAACCAACACACTTTTTCTGTGTCATTGGAAACACAAAATATTTTACAAATTAAAACTAAAGAATACGAACTAATTTAAGCTCTCAGAAAAAAATAATATGGTTCTTAAAGGCGAACTACACTTTTTTGGGGGAATTTTGCCTATTGTTGACAATCATTATGAGAGACATGTGGACGGATTGATTTTTTTTAATGCATTCTAACTAGTAAATAAACGTAAATACAAGTCCAATGAGACTTCCGCCCACAAAACCCAATAAATCACTATCCAAAAAGCGGCAACAATACTTAAAATTTTAAAGTATTTGTGATATTGGTATTATAAGCGCTAATGCAGTTGAACAATTTATAGCGGCACCGTGATCAAAAGCTTGTGTGCCAATGTTGACATAATCGACTGGTCAGCTGCTTTTTTGCTTCCTTGCTTGTGGAATTTTATTGTAGACCATAAATCATTTCTCTCACCTGGATGGATGAGGATGGAATCCGGCAAGTTGGTAAACTACGAGAGCCAATTTAGACCCCGAAATGGTGTAAAACGACACGAAAAGACACTTGGTTCCACCCTCCATGTCTTTGCGAGGATTATGAGTCATTCTTCATTTAAAGACAGCAGACGTTGTACACTAGGGTTGTACGGTATACCGGTATTGGTATAGTACCGCAATACTAATGAATCATATTCGGTACTATACCGCCTCTAAAAACTTGCAACAAGAAACATACAGTGGGGCAAAAAAGTATTTAGTAAGCCACCGATTGTGCAAGTTCTCCCACTTAAAATGATGACAGAGGTCTGTCATTTTCATCATAGGTACACTTCAACTGTGAGAGACAGAATGTGAAGAAAAAAAATCCAGGAATTCACATTGTAGGAATTTTAAAGAATTTATTTGTAAATTATGGTGCAAAATAAGTATTTGGTCAACCATTCAAAGCTCTCACTGATGGAAGGAGGTTTTGGCTCAAAATCTCACGATACATGGCCCCATTCATTCTTTCCTTAACACGGATCAATCGTCCTGTCCCCTTAGCAGAAAAACAGCCCCAAAGCATGATGTTTCCACCCCCATGCTTCACAGTAAGTTTGGTGTTCTTGGGATGCAACTCAGTATTTTTCTTCCTCCAAACACGACGAGTTTAGATTAAATACCAAAAAGTTATATTTTGGTTTCATCTGACCACACGACATTCTCCCAATCTTCTGCTGTATCATCCATGTATCCATTTTGGTATAAACTCAACTCGTCGTGTTTGGAGGAAGAAGAATACTGAGTTGCATCCCAAGAACACCATACCTACTGTGAAGCATGGGGGTGGAAACATCATGCTTTGGGGCTGTTTTTCTGTTAAGGAGACAGTACGATTGATCCGTGTTAAGGAAAGAATGATTGGGGCCATGTATCGTGAGATTTTGAGCCAAAACCTCCTTCCATCAGTGAGAGCTTTGAATGGTTGACCAAATACTTATTTTCCACCATAATTTACGAATAAATTCTTTAAACTTCCTACAATGTGAATTCCTGGATTTTTTTTTCACATTCTGTCTCTCACAGTTGAAGTTTACCTAAGATGAAAATTACAGACCTCGGTTATCATTTTAAGTGGGAGAACTTGCACAATCGGTGGCTGACTAAATAATTTTTTGCCCCACTGTATGTTTAATGTACAATATGATTTTTTGTTAAAAAAAAGCCAATAATGCCATTTTTATGGTCCTTTTTATTTAGAATAGTATTGAAAAGTACCAAAATACATTCTGGCAACAGTACAAAAATATAGGTATCGGGACAACACTACTAGTGATATTTTATCATGCTTGTTTGCTCTCATGAAGTCTGCAATGAGTAATAATCAGTGATGTTGGTGAAAAAAGCGAACATTGTGATGCGCTTTTTAGATTAACGCGCTGCGTATGCTTAAAATGAGCAAAATACATTAATATTAAATATTATTATAAATGTGCCTTTTACTACATTACATATATACTTACATCATGTATATAAAACCTTAATGGCGGAGTGTGGATGTTTTTTAAGGGCTTTGGGAGCAGAATAGAGCGGCGCCCGTAGGCTCCATTGTAAGCGGAATTTTGATCGCCGTTATTTAGTATTTAGAATGCATTAAAAAAAGAAAAACATGTGTTCTTGTCTTGCATAAAGATTGCAAATGACAGGCACAATTCCCCCCCAAAAAGTACAGTTACCCTTTAAATAACCAGAACAATATTATCAAATAACATATTTCTTCTGCCAATAAAGTATATTGTCGGGCTATTAATTTTTTCAGTACTTTTTCAGCACATTTAACAATACTGTGATAATAATAACCGTGATTTGAAATGTGCATGTCATTACATGTTGAAGTTCCTGTATGACGTTTTGTCAAGGAGTCAACAAAAAAAAGCATGGCCATATTTTAGTAGGGGCACACAATGAACGGATTATTTTCATGCCGATATGAGTAACTTCAAACGGATGAATGCGGGTGTAAAAAAAACAAAAAAAAAACGCTCCAATGAGGCTAATTTTACTGGTCGTGTGCTGTTGGTGGGCGGGGGTGAGAAAATTCAAGTGCTTTTCTTCTCCTCCCCTGAGCTCTTTGTAAACTGCTTTTCACAGGAAGACATTTTGCTTGTAAATATTCTGCAAACATTCCCCCAAAGGGGAAAAAAACGTTGCAATTCAATCAGCTGCCCTACAGCAAGCCGCAGAGAAAGGCCTGTGGCTTTTTTCTTGAGGCGCGGCGTTCGAAAAGTGCAAAAAGTCGACCAGAGACAAGCCTGAAATGATTCCATCATGGAAATGATGGCGCCGGACGACCAGCCCATCACCTTCATTGAAGGTACTGGCATTTGTCTGGACAAATCTACAGGTCCATTTGGTCAAATCCACCGGGCAGGCCGTGAATATTTACATAACTATGGCACGCATTGAACCTGCTGGCAAGGCATCGATTGTCAAATATCCGACACTGTAACGACATTTGTAGGTCAAAAAAGAAAAAGTGATCTATTTCTGTTTAGCGACTCTAACCGCGTTATTTCATATTTGGGTCATTGCAATTCCCACGCATTCCACTAAGGAGCAAAGTGGGAGGTTATAAAAGTGCTCGGCGTGGCTTTAATTGAACGAGAGAGCGTCGACGTGCTCTTAATTAACCGGGAGATTCATGTAAATGAGGCTTCCATAAATAAACCGGCTTATCAGATTTACATTCTTACTGGCTGGACGGCATTTCACTGAAGAGGGAGTCGGATTTCTTTGTATCCTTAAATCTCCAGCATCACTGCTTCAATCACCGATGACAAAAAGACATCCAACAAAATCCCAGCAGGTGTTCGCTTAATTAACAACCTCTGTCTTTTAAAAAGTGATTGTTTTTCCTGTTTTTAAAGAACGCAAAACAAACCCCAACAATGCCAAAAACCGCCGTAATGTGCATGCCAGGCCACAATTTGGCAATGTAACCTATATGCAAACGTCTTTTAGTCGACGTAAATGCAGCCCTTTTAGATTTTTGCCAGTAAAGGTTGCCATTTTCCCCCTGCCGCTGTGGTTTGTAGCAGAACCAGAAATTTTCCACATTTTGTTAAACTCATTAAGTTTGACTGACTTGAAATGTCTCCCTCAGCTCACTAGAGATGTGTAATGTTCCCATTTGAACTGATACGGTCCCCGATTTTTGGCAGTTTTGTGTGTGTTATTAAATATTGCTTTAGAAAATAAAATAACAGTTTATTCCAACACTTAAAAAGCTGATTATGAAAACTGCTGTCCAACATATTTTGTTTTATTATCATGTTTCTGAGCATTATTTTCAAGTACGACATTAAGTTGCAGTTGCAAGTCCAAGATGTTAGATGGCAGTAGTGAATAGTTTACAGGGTTTGTTTTTGGTGGCGCCCTAAAAAGGGTAATACTATAAGTATTGTACTTTTTACGCGTCTGCTGTTTGAATGCAACGTGCATCCTGATCGTAAGTTTTCATTAACACATTTGGAGGACTTAAAATCGCCTTGCAAAATCTCTAATGTTAATCATTAGCATTTCAATAACAAGGCCAATGTATATAAGTAACAATCTAGCATATTTTTAGAAAAAATGGAGCCTTACATTAGTTACGTGCAGGTAGGTTTTGAGTCAATTTCTTTGTTGGCATTGGAAATTCGGGCATTACCTAGAGGTAATGGGTGAGGTAATGGGTGAGGTCATGCGCAACCCATGTACTATAATATGGCACCGTTGGGAGTTTATGCGAATCGGTGCCCGGTAGGACCAGCGGGATTTGGTCGGTGCCAAAAAAGTACCAGATTCCGTACCCTTACCTACCGCTCACTGCGCTTCATAAAATACCCTTTGTCACTAGGGTTGGGTATCGAGTATCGATTGGAACCGAGACTAACTTTCCGATTATTCCGGAATCGTCCAAAAGTTTAAATTTCGATTCCTAGTTTCGATACCCAGTCCGCCGACCGGAAAAAAAGAATAAGTCCGCCGACCGGAAGAAGAAGCCGCTGAAAACCAACGAAGAAGCGCCCACCGCCGGAAGTGTTAGCATAGCCGAGCCTATGTAGCCGAGCGAGTCAGTCAAGCATGGATAGCGGGCGTCGACGGTCTAAAGTGTGGCTTTATTTTACTAAAAAAAATGAAATATCGGCGAAATGTAACACGTGCGACAGGACTGTTTCGTGCTTAGGAGGGTGCATGTCGAACATGATGAAGCACCTCCGAGTTCATGGAGTACAAATAAATGCGTGTGCCATCTTCGACGCGCTGCGCCGACCGTCCTCCTCTGCCTCTTCCTCTGGCTCCGGCTCCGACGCCCAGCTTGGCACCTTGGTGACTGCACTGCAGTCCGAATCCGATAAGTAAAACAATATATATGCAATAAATAATGTGTTTTGCGCCAACGTTGAGGCAGCTAACAAATTAGCCCGCATATTTTTTCATAGACAATTTACAACCTG
This sequence comes from Nerophis ophidion, assembly GCF_033978795.1. Lineage (NCBI taxonomy): Eukaryota > Metazoa > Chordata > Actinopteri > Syngnathiformes > Syngnathidae > Nerophis > Nerophis ophidion. Next base: position 69,804,604 of record NC_084614.1, read on the forward strand.
CTAGCCAGGCTACGCGATGTGCTCGGTGTACTCCGTTCACCCTAGCGGCAATGGGGAAGATGTCGGTGCCACAGACGGAAGAGTGCCACAGAAAGGTCACTGCACACATAGTCAAAAGACTGCATCCCTTTTCAGAGGTGGAATCTCCAACATTTAGGTTAGTTAAGCAATAACGTTAGAGCTAAGCTAATTGATACCTGGCTAAACAGTAACAGCAACATCACATGTTTGTTTATGTTTGCAGGGATATGGTGAAAACTCTCAATCCAAAATACATACCACCTTCCAGGGACAACCTGTCGTACAAGAAGAATCGGAATCGAGAATCGTCAGGAATCGGAATCGTTCGAATTCAAACGATATCCAACCCTATTTGTCACTTTAGGATGTTTGGCCAAAACGCCACAAAATTTGGTACACATCTATAAGTGTCTGACAAGCACGTGTCTCTAAAAGTTGAGTAAAATTGGTTGGAGGAAAAAAAAGGTGACAATCAAGCATTTTAGTCCGCTTATTTTGTACGCTGGCACGGCCTCCGAAGCATTTTTAAACACAACTACATTAATTGACCTTAACATAAAAAAGGGGGTTGTTGGTACACTCTAATGTGCAGGCGGAGGTATTGATTAGGACCTCGTGGGGCGGGTTAGGGTAGGGGGAGGTGCCTCATGCGGATCAATGCAAGTATGGAGCAGCCGCGCAAACAAAGAAAAGATCATGTGACGTCTTGTAAATCGCTCCTTGTTGTAACCAGAAGGGAGCCATGCAGATGTGCAAGTATATTTACAAGCTGTATTCTTTCTAGGATACATATTTAATACAGACTGTGAAATTAATAAAAAGTAAAAATAAGTGCCCTTGTTTTATACGCCTAGCTGTTTTGTGACCATTGTCATTAGCCTAATTGGAATGGATTGATTGGTACGAAATCTGCCTAGCAACAGGAAAAGACACAACATTACAGGGAGAATGATTCCAAGGAGCTCTGTTGGGTTGCTGGAAAGCCACCATCGCATGTCAGTTCATTTTCATTATGAGTGAGTGAAGACTCTTGGGTGTTTTACCTCAGATCGCTCTTCGGCACGGGCCACCTCTTCCTGCAGGAGGTTCTGTGCAGTCTGCAGGCTGTGCTTCTGGACTCGTGTCCCTGCAATGGCAAATGCAACATGAGTGACGCATGCTCGGGGGCGGCATGGAACGCCAAGCATGACTTCACCGAGAACCCACGAGAGAGGACATTTGTTTCCACACCACATTGGTCGGGAGAGTCATTGACGCCATCTGCTCATTTACTGTCATGTTCTTTTTTTCCCCTGCCTGAAAAATACAATCATGCATACGGTATATTCTTTTTTTTATCATGCAGAACATGTTGCTCCTGCACAGTCACGCCCCCAGAAAATCTGAATAATTAATGTCCTTCCTAATACAATAAAAATGCATTGAGCCACTGTTAGATTATACCCATGTTCTTCAATTTAACAGGCAGAGGTTAGGTTTAGCTGAAGGATTTAACAACATTTATTCAAACAAAGGACACAGATGAAAATGACAGCATTGGGTTTCACTCCTTCAGAGGCCTTATCGGCTGCCTACGTGAACTCCATTTGCGGAGCCTCCAGTAGACAGCTTCAACCTAAAAGTGAGCCCCGATAAATGATTATTTTCTCTTCCTATTGTCCATAGAGCAACAAGTCCCTTGTATCCTGAGGGACCAGCCATGGCCAAACAAGTCCTCAAGAAGGTGGGGGCTCGTCTAAAGAGTAATAGACCAGGTGGCTCTGGCACAAAAAGGCCATCAGGAGGCACCTGATTAAATCAAACTGATTAAATGTAAAGGATGTGTAATTATTCCATTAATATTAGCTTTGAGTTTACGAGACACACGGTCAACATTGTTACAGTACTGTGCAGGGATTAGGAATAGCCATAACAGCTTCAAGATGTTTTCAAAACAAGACAAGTCCTTGTGAGGAGTCAGCTTGACAGGTCAGGAGAGACCAACAGCCTGTTGTCAGTTCAATACATTTTGAGTTAAACACTGTATACAGTGGGCAGCACGGTGGATCAGGGGTTAGTGCATATTCCTCACAATACGAAGGTCCTGAGTAGTTCTGGGTTAAATCCCGGGCTCGGGATCTTTCTTTGTGAAGTTTGCATGTTCTCTCCGTGACTGATTGGGTTCCCTCCGGGTTTTCCCCACCTCCAAAGACATGCACCTGGGGATAGGTTGATTGGCAAGACTAAATTGGCCCTAGTGTGTGAACGTGAGTGTGAATGTGTTGGCCCTGCTATCAATCAATCAATCAATGTTTACTTATATAGCCCTAAATCACTAGTGTCTCAAAGGGCTGGACAAACCACAACACAAACCACAACGACATCCTCGGTAGGCCCACATAAGGGCAAGGAAAACTCACACCCAGTGGGACGTCGGTGACAATGATGACTATGAGAACCTTGGAGAGGACGAAAGCAATGGATGTCGAGCGGGTCTAACATGATACTGTGAAAGTTCAATCCATAATGGATCCAACACAGCCGCGAGAGTCCATTTCAAAGCGGATCCAACAGAGTAGCGAGAGTCCCGTTCACAGCGGAGCCAGCAGGAAACCATCCCAAGCGCTATGAGGCGCGCGACCTGTCCAGGGTGTACACCGCCTTCTGCCCGAATGTAGCAGAGATAGGCTCCAGCACCCCCCCGATACCCCGAACGGAACAAGCGGTAGAAAATGGGTGGATGGCACTGTATACAGTGTGTCTAAATGTGTATTTCTGGATACATTGTGTTAATATTTATATTCCTGTAATCAGTGTGCTTAAATGTATATTTATGTATACATTGTGTTATTTAAATTTCAGTAATCAGCGTGTTTAAATATATATTTCTTTATACATTGTGTTTGAATGTAGATTTCTGTATGTAGTGTATTTAAATGTACATTTCTGTAAACAGTGTGTTGAAATGCATATTTGCTAAAATATTGTAACAGCCATCAAAAGGCGAGTGAGGCAATATGGATGCCTTGAAAACAAGTTGAAGCATTTAGAGCATTTGCATTTGACCCATCCCCTTGTTCAGCCCCTGGGAGGTGAGGGGAGCAGTGGGCAGCAGTGGTGCCACGCCCGAGAATCATTTTTGGTGATTTAACCCCCAATTCCAACCCTTGATGCTGAGTGCCAAGCAGGGAGGCAATGGGTCCCAATTTTATTGTCTTTGGTATGGCTCGGCCGGGGTTTGAACTCACTACCTACTGATCTCAGGGCGGACACTCTAACCACTCGTGGTTAGAGCAATGGTGGGTAAAGTGAGTAAACCATTTTTAAAGTGATTTAGAGGAAGAATGGATTCCTCCCATTAGCTGCATCGCTAGCCACCTAAAACGGGCCAATTATTACAAATAAAAATGCAAATAAACAACTATTTATTGTTCACAAAGATTGTGAACAATAGGCAAAATTCCACAAAAAGTGCATTTCCCCTTTAAGACAGGGGGATTCAACTGCCAGCCCACAGGCCAAAAGCCAGCAGAATGACATCAGTACAACAAAAGACATTTTACAGCAGATTCCTTAAAAACAGCTGTAGTGGAAGACTTCAGCGGTTGAAAGAAGAAAAATATACTGCTCAGACAAACATTTGTCAACTCACTGTAAAAACAGCACAAAATTCCTGCTATATAGAGGATCTCTGACCAGTGTAGACAAATAGCTTGTGTTTTACTTTCTGCCATTTATTGAGGCAAAAGTGTGAAGATAAGTCGCCTACAGAATCATGAAAGATTATTGTTTACCTATTATTGTGTGTGGCAAATAAATGTACTCTTCTGATGGCTTAAAAAACAGTTAAAGTACCAATGATTGTCTCACACACACAAGGTGTGGTGAAATTAACCTCTGCATTTGACCCATCTCTTTGTTCACCCTGTGGGAGGTGAGGGGAGCAGTGAGCAGCAGCGGTGGCCGCGCCCGGGAATAAAGTTCATCCATCTATTATAGTGTGGAGGGAATATTTTCTCTCCTTGGAAAACCTTAGAAATTACTAGTTTTGGCCTTGGTTTTGCTAAAAAGAAGATAAACACAATGAATACACCATATGCATTCTCACACACAAATCCTTCCCCCCAATTGTAGCTAAGATAGGCACCAGCGCCCCCCGCAACCCCAAAGGGAATAAGCGGTAGAAAAATGGATGGATGGATGGATATATTAACAGTGATGTCATGAAGTACAAGCCTGGGGAGAGAGTAAAGGAGGAGTATGTGTGCGTGCTAGGCACACACGTCAAGTTAACTTTATGTTCAAGTACCCTTCAAGGCGTAGACACCTAGGTGGACAAAAGCATGAGAGATGGGCGACCCCTTTAGAGACCGCCTCAACCTTTAGATAGCCCGGTACATTCTCTCACAGCACTGTTTGGACTTACTCCTATTTTGTAGAATAAATTGTTAAATTTTCAATCCTATACATCCCCCCGTTTTCTACAGCTTGTCCCTCTCAGGGTGGCGGGGGTGGAGGCCTGGAGCATATCCCAGCTCTACTCGGGTGGAACGCAGGTACACCTTGGACAAGTTGCCAGCTCATTGCCGTAAACTTAAATTCTAGTCACCTCATTATTTTAGACAGTCTTAGAACAAAAGGATCTGGGTGGAGTCGCCCCTTCTAAAAGGGCCATGAGAGCCTTGCATTAACATTAACTACAAAATAAGAGTAACAGTGAAGGGAGACATTTCACTGTTTCTTAGGCTTCTGAAAAATGTGGCCCCCAAAACAAGTCGAACAACCCTGATTTAAGAGTATGACTTCTGATGCAGACGGACCATCACAGTATGGCGACACAAATGGGCAGTAAGCCCGTTAAATACGGGGACTCAATTTAGTCATGGCTGTCATGAACATCACGTGTGACCCGGTCGACTGCAAGGCGTTTCTCGTCCCTGCAAGGGACGCTGTGACATCCACGCTGAATTCCCACAGGTCAGACTGAGTTCAGCGCATACCGGGGGGTTGTAACGGGGGCGGGGAAAATAAAGGCTAACGAATGGACACTAATTATGCCATGTAATCTCCCCAAGTTAGATCGCTGCACAACATGCAATTGCTAATAATTAAAGACCTTCCTCTTGTCAATATAGTTTGGAAAGCAAATGTTTCCTAATCACACCTCTCAGGGGTTTCTCGTCCACTACTTTTTACAGATGCTCTCCAAATATTGAAGTTTTGGGTATGTCACTTTGCAACTTGAAGTTTCAGCTACCTCTACAGATTGGAACTAAAGGCTAGAAACTAACTCTGCCAATCCAGGAATTTAAGGTGCTTAAGTTTATTTTGACACGCATGTAAGGTTACACTGGATCATATCTCATGCTCACAATTAGTCAACTCAACAAGATCAAAAAGGAGTTGGAAGAAGCAAAGATTACATTTTATAACCAGACTCCTTTGACATATCACAACAATCACAAATATATGTGTTCACAGCAGAAAAAAACACACCACCACCTCTGCAAGCAAACCCAACCTTCCCCCGTATCCTGAAGGCACATGTCTAAATGCTCAATGTCAAACCAAACTCCCAAATACCCAATGCCGCACTCACATCTTCTGATCTGTGACCCGGGCTATAGATCTACAAGTACAACCAGCGTTTTCACTTATTACCACTTTTCACCGGGGCGCCAGTATTTGACATACTGGGAGTAGGTTGACGACCGACACCTCACTATCAGTACCACGTCTTTGCAAGGCTCCAAATAAGATGCTCATTGATGAAAGTGGCCACCAACTGGTTGTTTGGTCCCCGCCGCCCAGTCTGTCATTAGAAAACAGCATGCCGTGTTAAAGCACCAAAACACCAGACCGCAGCACTTAGTTAATTTCGAACCCCTCTTTTGTGTACCTGGCAGAATGTTTTAGTTCATTGTAATGCTGGAAGTGCCATCACCCGTTTTCAGTGTTCAAACTGATGCCAGGTGGTTCTGATTTACGAGTCTATGCTCCATGACCACGTTTAATACCCACTCTATGCGGTGAAGTCTTCTGAAACCACCTAGCAGACAAACTGGAACTTCCCACTTCCATGCTCAACCAGCTGATGGCCGCACATTCAGCATTTCTTGGCATCCAGTTGAGGCCTAAGAGCTCAACCACATCACAATGACAACGTTTCCATGCACAAATTTGTCTGATTTCCGAAATAATTAAGTTTTTTGTATTTTCATACCTAGTTGTGGAGTCCCAGTGTCTATTTGCACTCTAGTTCAACAATTCGTGTGCCTTCAGTACAACGGGGGGTGCTTATTTCCTTTCAGCGCAGATAAATGTATTTATTTCCCGGTTGACCTATGACGTCACACAAAAACAAGGCATCATTGTGGTTCCTTACAAGTCAACAGCCTAGTTCTTGTTGTAACTTACAATTAATACATCTCTAATCACTATGCTGTTGGTAAATAATTGACAGCCTCAAGAAATTATCTTAGATTGTGCCACAAACTTGACAACACTACCAAGAAACCCTTAAAGTTGCTTTGATGTGGGTCCGAAGAAAAGACTGGTGGGACAGAGTTGTTTTGAAGGAATTTTCAGGAGGAGAATGTAAGGAAACCTTTCAAATGTCTCAAAGTTATTCAATAGGCTCTGGGGATTAATGCAAGGAGTTTTAAGGCAAAAGGAAAAATGTCTGTGCCCTGATATCGCTTCAGATAAGGGTTGCTATTGTTTGTACAAGCTTGCCACTTATGTTGAATACAGAGTTATTGATAATCAGTGTGAGATGCACAAACGCAGCATGAAGAGGTTTGTGTATGCTTTCTTATTTGCCTTGTAACATACCTGCTTCTTTATCTTTCATCTCACTTGTATTTGTTTGAGAGTTCGAATGAAGCCGGCATTCTTCACTTCGTTCGCAACCTTTTTAAATAAATGTTTCTTTTTTCGCGCCCATCATTGCACTTCCGTTCTTTTGACTTGAGAAGCAAAAAAAAACAGTCTCCTCTTCATTCCAGTTGTTGTCTCAGTTTTTTTTTTTTGAACGGGATCCGCTTAAGGGTTATATTCCGTGTGTTGAGACTGGCGCATGTGCGATTTGAAGGTTAGATTTGGTTTTCAATCGCATAATCTAGGTGTGTTAGTCTAACTTTTCAAATGCCAAACACGATCCGATTAAGGCGTTTCCATGGGTTGTAGAATGCTTAAGAGCAGAATTATTTGAGAAATCAGACTAATTTAGTGCATAGAAACGTAGTCATTTAATACGTGTCCGGCTGTAAACCGTGTTCGGTTTTTGAAAAGTCAGATTAACATCTGGATTATGCAACTTGAAACCAGTGTGTGTTCGGCCAAAGAGGACACTTCGTATCGCGCATGTTACAGTCTTTACGTGCGGGATACAACCCAGAAGCAAATACCATCCATCCATCCATTTTCTACCGCTTATTCCCTTCGGGGTCACGAGGGGCGCTGGTGCATATCTCAGCTACAATCGGGCGGAAGGCGGTGTACACCCTGGACAAGTCGCTACCTCATTGCGGGGCCAACACAGATAGACAGACAACATTCACACTCACATTCACAAACTAGGGCCAATTTAGTGTTGCCAATCAACCTATCCCCAGGTGCATGTCTTTGGAAGTGGGAGGAAGCCGGAGTACCCGGAGGGAACCCACGCATTCACGGGGAGGACATGCAAACTCCACACAGAAAGATCCCGAGCCCGGGATTGAACCTCAGACTCCTCAGGACCTTCGTATTGTGAGGCAGACACACTAACCCTTCTGCTACAGTGAAGCCCAGCAAATACCATTCAATAAAAACAGCAACAATTGGGATGATAACCTACTCAGTGGCCGAGTGGTAGAGTGTCCGCCCTGAGACCGGTAGGTCGTGAGTTCAAACCCCGGCTGAGTCATACCAAAGACTATAAAAAATGGGACCCATTAACTCCCTGCTTGGCACTCTGTATCAAGGGTTGGAATTGGGGGTTAAATCACCAAAAATGATTCCTGGGTGTGGTCACCGCTGCTGCTCACTGCTCCCCTTATCTCCCAGGGGGTGATCAAGGTTGATGGGTCAAATGCAGCAAATAATTTCGCCACACCTAGTGTGTGAGTGACAATCATTGGTACTTTTTTAACTTTTAAGAGGAGACCATTTGCTTCAAAAAATAAAAACAGAACATTTTGAAGTGCATCGATAGTAGGAAAAAAATAAACAGATTTATTTAACGTTACCTAAGGAAATGTAAAATGGCGGCTTAATTCGGATTCCAGAACAAAATACGAATGATTCTTCATCCGAAAATTCCTTTGGAAAAACTCTTCCTCTGGTCTTTTTATGCTTGAGACCTGCATCCACCCGATACATTTTTGGTAGTTGCGTCATATCCGTAGTGCAATCCAAGATTATTTCTTCATGGTGTCCGCTATTTAGGATCAACATAGTCGTTCAAGATGTAAAATCTGGAATCTGTGCCAATATTACAGCGGACATCACTTAATACAAGTTGTAAGGATCTGCAGACGGCTATGGTGACATCATAGGTGTACAGGAGGCACATGGTGTATGACCAATATTCGCATTGGAGAGTGCGCATGGACACGTAGGTGTGAAAATACAAAAAAATTTACTATTTAAGAAATCAAACTAATCTAGTGAATGGAAACAGTAACTGTAACAATTGTTAAACCTGAGGCCATGTCTACAATAAGTCATTTAACCCATTAAACGAATAATTATTTAGCTTAAGCCCCGTTTCAGCCACACTAAACCAGCGTTTAAGGTGCCCCTCCTCAGATAAATTTTTACACGGGTAAGTCAGCCGTGTAATTCTTGAATCTCCGACACTTAGTTTTGTATGGACTCATTGATCGTTTTCAAAGCAAGTTCAGAGAGGAAGTGATGCCAAAAAGACCACGCCCCATACAGGAAGTGATGCCAGAAAGTCAGACATGCCTGTGTTTCTTCTCCTTGTACATGTACAGGTGCTTTTGGAAATCACAAATCAATACCTAAGCGAAGGCAACGGGTGATTGCAGCTATTTTGGATACAACACTTCTCAGACGGCAAGAGAACTCTCAAATTTACCGAAAAAAATATTCTCTTCCTCCCGCGGATGTGACACAGCCAGTGTGTGACTACAAATATTGCTTTATGGATGTGACTGTGAAATGGCCAGGCAGTGTGCATCTTTGCTAACGCCGCCATTAGCGAGCAGCTGAAAGATGGAATTATCCCCTCATGTCGCAAAATGTTTATTGCATCGTCTACTTTCTCATTTCTAATAAAGATTTGATTAATGTATGATGTATCAGGTGTGATTCACTACAATAGGGCCCCACAGCCCATTGGATTCTAGTTAATTGAAATGCCACAACACTGGATATTGTTCAAAGGAGACTTGCACACAAAACGCAGCAAACAAATGTAAAATCCACAGCAAACTATTTACAATATAGCTCTTAAATAACTTCACAGTGATTGTTGTGTGTGGACACGGATAAGGTTAGGTGTGATTTACCCTGGATAACCTTATCCGGCTTAGTGTAAACAGGGCCTAAGACGGGCCTGTACTTGAGTCTTCTTGAGCAAGGGGGCCTTGCAGATTTCATTAATGACGGTAAAATGCGTTGGTTTTCTTGGTGACTGTGTCCCAACTCCCTTCAGATCCTCAACCAGTTCCTCTTGTATAATTTTGGGCTGGTCCCTGACCTTTTCAGAGTCTTTACCCCTTGCGGTGAAATTTTGCACGGAACTTTAGAGCAAGGACGATTGACGGTTGTCTTGTATTTCTTACATTTAAGAAATATTGCTCCGATAGTGGTCATATTCTCAAATTTCTTGTAGCCCATTCTATCAATCAATCAATCAATCAATGTTTACTTATATAGCCCTAAATCACTAGTGTCTCAAAGGGCTGCACAAACCACCACGACATCCTCGGTAGGCCCACATAAGGGCAAGGAAAACTCACACCCAGTGGGACATCGGTGACAATAATGACCCAGTGGGACGTCGGTGACAATGACTATGAGAACCTTAGAGAGGAGGAAAGCAATGGATGTCGAGCAGGTCTAACATGATACTGTGAAAGTTCAATCCATAATGGATCCAACACAGTCTAATCTTGTATACGTCAACAATCTTTTCCTTGAGGTCTTTTTGGTTGCCCGGGGAGGTTTGAATCACAGAGACGGTCTTTTTTACATAAACTGAGCTCATGAATACTTTCTCAAAAAGGGACAGGACACATTTGGGTGCTTCATGAGCACATCACCACTCTGTGGGAGACAAGTCTTGCCTAGTGGTCCGGCGCCACAGGTCCTTAGCTTTATGAAACTGTGACCAATTCAAAAGTGCAGTCTGGCCATACGGTATACAAACTTTTGGTATGACACCTCCATTACACAGCATGAATAATCTTTGAGAGGACATCACACTGAGCGCAGGCTTTTCCCTTTTTTTTTCTGAAAGCAAGCATGCGTGCATTAAAATAACCGGTCTTGTCGGAGAGACCCTCACGTTGCAGATGTTCGTTCAGAGACAACGTGGTGTAATGCGAGGTGACAGCCAAGAAAACAAATACTCGGCTGAACGTGACCTACATTCAGCATCGGCAGAGAATTGGACCTGAGGGGGGATGTGGAGGGGCCGTGCGTCATCGAGTCACACTTAGTGTTTACGATCCTAATAGAGTAACACGTTCTGTCAGGGAGATGATATTAAGCCACGGAGCATCATACGGGAAATTGTGAAAAAAACCCACCTTGTGTGAAATACAGAGGCAGTGTTAAGTGAGTAGGTAGGCGACATTCACAAAGCTTAAAGCAAAGCTAAATTGATCTTACACAGTCAGTGGGCACAATACCCCTCAGGCACAATTGGTAAGCTGCCTAAAGGGCCTAAGGTAGAAACACAATGGCAAATATCTACAATTTTTTGTATATATTAACAACTCCTATACAGTGGAACTTCATATTTACAACTTAATTGGTTCTTGAACTAGGTTCAAAAATCAAAAAGTTTGTATAATGAAGCAATTGTTTTCACCAGAAACAATGTAAATATGATTAATGAGTTTGTACACTTTGAACACAACATAAAATGTGCTGTATATCAAACAAACTTGACCAACTATCCCTTTCTCAACAAGCCGAAACAACAACAAGCTGCTGTGTTCTGCATGCGCTGCTCTGCCAACACAGGTGCACACACAAGTCCCTTTGGTGCCTTCACAAACGATCAAAAATCACAAAAAACGTATAACTTTGACAACCAAATTTGGCACAATAATAAACATTTAAAAGTAAAATTCACTTACATTAACATCGGCAAAGGAGGAGCTGACGAGAAAGGAGCAGAAAGAGGGAGAAAGGGACGGGGTAAGGTGGATGGATGTGTGTGAGGTAGTGTTCTCCTCCGCTGCGACACAAGTTTGCTTTGGCACCTTTTCCCAGAAAAGTCTAGTCTCCATCCATCCATCCATCCATTTTCTACCGCTTGAGGTCGCGGGGGGTCGCTGGAGCCTATCTCAGCTGCATTTGGGCGGAAGACGGTGTACACCCTTGACAAGTCGCCATCTCATCGCAGGGCCAACACAGATAGACAACATTCACACTCACATTCACACACTAGGGTCAATTTTAGTGTTGCTAATCAATCTATCTCCAGGTGCATGTTTTTGGTGGTGGGAGGAAGCCGGAGTACCTGGAGGGAACCCACGGAGTCACGGGGAGAACATGCAAACTCCACACAGAGAAATCCCGAGCCCGGGATTGAACCCAGGACAACTCAGGATCTGGAATGGTGTAAATCAGTCCAATCTTAGTCTCTGTGCACATTATCATCAATTAAAACTTGCCCTTGTACAAAGCCTGCGTCGCCGATATCCCATACTTCTCAGTGCCATTGATGTATTTTATTTTATTTATTTTTTTAGTCCACAGCGATTCCCCCTTTTCCATGCAGGTCTGTTGTCTATTTGGGACACATATTGAGTTAGCAAAATGGACAAAACTAGACAAAAGCTCTGAGAAGTGACTCGTATTGTACTGCGCAGCAAATGACACCTCCCCGAAAAAGCTCTTCGCCTTGCTTTTTGCCTGCAGGCGGGACACAAGGCGAATGAAGGAATGAAGCGTTCATACACAGAGTCACGGTTTGCACACAGAGTCATATTTGGCTCCATCTAAAAGTTTGTAAATCAAAAAAGTTCTCAAATAGAGGGGTTAGTAAATTGGGTTGTAGCTGATAAAACCTCAAACAGGTGGAAAGTGAGGCCAATTTAGCAGACTATTTTTTTTCAGCAGGTTAATTGGCAAGACTAAATTGGCCCTAGTGAGTGAATGTGAGTGTGAATGTTGTCTGTCTATCTGTGTTGGCCATGTGATGAGGTGGCGACTTGTCCAGAGTGTACACGGCCTTCCGCCTGAATGCAGCTGAGATAGGCTCCAGCAACTCCTGTGACCCCGAACGGGACAAGTGGTAGAAAATGGATGAATGGATGGAAGGTTCTTTAAACAGAGAGCTTCGTTATATAGAGGATCTTTCACCACCATGAATTTTATACTGGTTGTGTTTTAATTTATGCCCCTATCAGCCACTTGGTGGAGTAAAACGGCAAGCAAACAGATACTGGTTTGGAGAGTCACCCGGGGCCTTAAGATCGAGAGGGGGAGTGAAAAAGTGGTATTACATGAGGCTAATGTGCTGTTGGCCCCGCTGGGATACGACGTTGTACCCTGCTGCTGCACACATGGTGTCAGGTCGCCCCGCTATTCCCACACCGCGTGTTTCCTGTTGCTGCACCATGCTCCCACTTCAAAAAAATCCCCAAAAAACTTTGCCCAAAACGTTCCTCCAGAAGGCTGGTGGAAGCATGAGGAAAGACTTTATTAACATCTTGAATAGTTAACTTCAGAGTCATATACTGTAAGGTCATGTCAAATATAATAATGTGCAGTCTATGCTCCAGTTACCACACTCTCTTAGTTCTCAAAAGGAAATGGTCATGAAAGACATGTCTGTTCTGAGTCAGAGAGTGTGTGTGGTACTGATGGTTACAGCCGACCGACCACACCCAGCATAACAATAAAACACAGTCCGGTTGTACACATTTTGCTCTGCTGCAGGGCGATTCAACTAAAGATTTACAGTATAATACTTGTTACAGAGTTGGTCTCACTCCAGCAAATGCATCTGCCAGTCAGTCAAGAGAAAGAATGAGCATTGCTAGAGAAATCCTCATCTTCATAAGTGCAAGTGTTCGAAGTTCAGTGATGCTTTGGCCATTTCTGAGGCTTGAGTGAAGCAGCTGAGGAGCCTGTGGTTTGCTCCGGAAATTACAATGTGTAGCTAAAATATTTAAATCAATTAAACTTTACTTGCATAGCACTTATACATATAAAATGTAGCACAAGGTGCTTTACATTTGAAAACATTTAAAAAACAGCATGCATTATCGTCTCCATGTTGGACCGAGAGAGAATAGGGCAGACTCGATAAAACTTTTTTTTAGTGAAGTATTTATTGTGTGGAATAAAACAAATCTCAGAGTCAAAAATCACACCCAAAATCTTGACTTCCGAAGACGGGTTAAAACAAAGTGACTATATTTTTTGCTAAAAGTAATTGGATTTTGATATTTTTTATCCTGATAGATTGAAAATAAACACCAATGAGTTGACTGATGCTGTGATGAGGTGGCGACTTGTCCAGGGTGTACACCGCCTTCCGCCCGATTGTAGCTGAGATAGGCACCAGCGCCCCTCGCGACCCCAAAGGGAATAAGCGGTAGAAAATGGATGGGTGGATGGAGTTGACTGATGAACATTATCACAAAATTTATTCAGAAAGTATAAGTAACGACAAATAAAGTGAAGTGTGAAGTGAATTATATTTATATAGCGCTTTTCTCTAGTGACTCAAAGCGCTTTACATAGTGAAACCCAATATCTAAGTTACATTTAAACCAGTGTGGGTGGCACTGGGAGCAGGTGGGTAAAGTGTCTTGCCCAAGGACACAACGGCCATAACTAGGATGGCACAAGCGGGAATCGAACCTGCAACCCTCAAGTTGCTGGCACGGCCACTCTACAAACCGAGCTATACCGCCCCATATTATTAACCATATTATTAACCGAAGCATGTAAGTGTAAAAAAAAACCCAACAACAACATTATGATTTGTAAATTTTCAGAATGTGCTTGTTCTACTTTTAAGCAAAGAAAACAATCTAAAGTTGTCTTTATTTTTAAGTTATCGTGCTGTGATTTTTACCAGTCCCACCCACTTGCAAGTAGATATTTCTCCATGTGGCCCCCGATCTAAAATGACTTAGACACCCCTTGTCTAACCGTATTGGCAAGTCATTCCTAAATTGGATTTGGTTGTATTCTTAGGGAAAATTATAAAAAACAGAATGGCGCTTGATTGACAGCATTCAGCCCAGTTAAAGAACAAATGTGTGTGTGAATTGGGGGGTTATGAAAAAAAGGTTCAACATGACGGGATTTTGCAAACGTTATTTCTGTCTAAGAAAAAGCAGATTGTTACATGGAGTTAATTCTCACTCGTTTCGGCGTCAGCAGGTGGCTTCGCCAAAATGCAGCGTTGGTGACGCAAGGAAACGGAAGACGGCAATGATGCGGGGTCTAAGGTCACCCCTGATTTGTTGGCCAGTTTTTTACCGCCTCCGGTGCCCACGCGTCGTGTCTTGCGAGGCCCCATCTGTGATATTTATGTATAATGACCTAAATGTGTATAATCAGCTGCAGATAGCTAGCTGGAATGTTCTAATGCTTCCCACCACCCCTCCCGGCCTGCCAAAGTTGACATCTTTGTGGAGGAATGGAAGAATTGTGTTTCCTGCTGTTACAATGCCATCAATTATTTTGACTTTCTCTAAGATCACTTTTTTTCAAAGTGCTACTTTTCTGGTAAAAGGCAAGCGCCTGACATCAATGAATGAAAGATTAATAGGCCTGCAAGGAGATTTTTTTTATGACTGCTAGGAAATGACAATTTCGTCTTCACATGTGCTCAAGATGCACGTTTGTATAAGATGTGAACAATGACGAATATTCACGGTCGGGAGGAACGTCAATTGATGACCATGTCAATTTTAGATAATCTTTTAATGCTGCCCCCGTTTGCTAAAATTATTTTATGCTGCTTAAAAAGTATTTCTTTTTCTTTTTTCCTTTTTCTTTTTTTTTAAGATTGGACTGATTTACACCATTCCAGGAAACAATCAAAACTGAGGGCTTGGTAAAAAAAAAACAACAATGTTGGATGACCGTATTTCAACAGCAGATAGAAACGCAAACAAAAAGGGCTTCATGTAAAAGGTCAATAGAATAGAAAATACACACTCGCACTCCTGCACACTTACATAATTTTAATCAGATGCGCATATTCTACACACGGATTATAACTTCAGTTAGCCTGAATGCATGAGCCACACCATGCTGCACTGGAAAAAATCACAATCTCACCAATTAATTATTCAAAATTTGTAGTCGAAATATCTAAACACACTTAATAAAAGTTAAAATCCCCTCAATAGTCATTTTTCAGTGAGACAGAAGAACTTATTTTAAGGTAATACTTCTTCTGAGGAAATAATACTAGTTTTGCGCATCACAAGTTTGTTATAAGACACAAAACTCCACAATACTAGTAAGTATAGTTAATAATAAGCTTTAATTGCTAATTTCCTATTTCAAGAAATTTAGCAAAGAGACAATTTTGACTTGTTCCTTTGGCAGATTTTTATTTGCTCGTTACAAGCAAAAATAACTAAATGAGCAAAAAAATGCAAAGTGGGTAGCCGTCAACGTCGTGTCTGGGCAAACACAAGTAAGCTAGCTGGATGGTTAACTAACTAGCAAGCTTATTTTTGGTGCTCTCGACCATGGTGGGATATTTTTTCTTTTGTTTATTTTTGGAGCACTGAAACAAGCTTACAACAATCATATTAGCTTGTCCTGTAACTCAGTGCGCTGTTTAGGCAAGAGGAACAAGTGAGTTCTTGCGGCTGAGGAGATAGAAATTAGTAATTTATTTTACAAATTGTATTTGTATTGGTATTTTCTTTAAAAAAAAACACCCAAGTGATATTTTGATAAATTGTATTTGTATTGGTATTTTCTTTAAAAAAACCACCCAAGTGAATATTTCAAAACACAGATTTATGCGTTTTCGCGGAAATTTCACATGCTTGAGTACAAACAAAATAATTTGTAGCCCACAACAAAAGACAAGACTGGCATTTAACTTAATAGGGGTATCAAAGAAATTGATTTTCGGATTAATCGCGATTGTAACGATTCTTAATCGGTTCAACAAAAATCAAAAATTGATTTTCAAAATCTGTCCTGGCAAAACATATTGTTGATGTAGATGCCCATAATTTCTGTACAGATTTACTTTACAAAAGATAAATGTTGGATACTTCTCTTGATGCCTTATTTGCATTTGACTTCATCAAATGTTTGTGTAAAATGTTATTCAACAAAACCACTTTTCTTTTAAGTTTTATAGAAATGTATCAAATCTGTTCATCTATTTTATGGAGGAATGTAGTTAGTCACAGAACTAGCACCCAATTTTATTAAAACAATATTGATTTTGAATAGAGAATTTTTTTGAATCCTGAATAGACCCTGCATCAAATCGTTACCCCCAAAATCGAATCAATTTAAATTGTGTGGTGCCCAAAGTTTAACAGCCCTATAACTTAATGTCAAAGACTACTTCCTGACTACGGCAAAACACCTACAACTAACTGAAATAAATTGATACTGTAAATTATACTTAGGGTTTCGTGAGTCTGTGAAGTTGTTCAAGACATTTGTGATAAAGGGTTGTATTAATAAAATGTGATTGACTGATTACCTCACTGTTAAATGTTAAATAAAAATATCATCATCCTAATAAACTAACATTTCTCACCGCATGAACATACTTAAAAGTACCAATTATTGGTACGATTGATTAAAGCTACCAATTCCTCCAGGTAGCAGGAATTGGCACCGTATTGTTTGGAATGTGAAAGGTACCCATACAGCCACGCCTCTACTGTAAATAGTTCATGGACAACTTTACATCGGGTACCACGTTTAAATCTTAAATTGTTTATGTTTTAGCCCAAATCCTGGAATAATAAAAGGGTTAAAGACCTACAGAAGAATATACTAATTAAAAGATATTCTACATGACCAGAGCTCTAAACACCTGCTAGAGTTTTTAGGAATCTGCTGCAACATTAAAATAGTCACGCTCATATTTTAGAGACTTAATGCGGTCAATTCCACATTATAACCGTTTCTGGCATGAGATCATTTCCTCATCTACGCTGTAGAAGAAAGATATTGGCACGGGAATTAAAAAAGATTAAAGGAAAGTAAATGCAGTCTCGTTGTTGTCATCACTAGACAGCAACACATCAATCGTTCCCAAATTCTATGGAGGCTAAACCGCACGACGAGCGTGATGCTGTCAAGCCTTGCAGAGCGGCTGTGAAGAAAAAGTCATGGGCAGTTCACATGGGCTCAGCAATCTTGTTACATCAAAGAAGAACATGTCCAGCTACATTTATTTTTTGAAGGTGATCGACGCCTGGACCCGCGTGCATCAGCTGTGCAAGGAACACGGAACCAGAGACTGCGAGACATCAGACACCAAGGACACATGCGTCACCGGACCAACACGACACCTTATCTGACAACCTCACGATGGTTTGCTCCAGGCCCAAAAAAACGATACTTGAGTTTGCCGAAATTTCACAATTCCGCAGGATCACGGGTGGTGTCTGATGACAGGGTTCTTTAAAAGGTCTTGACATGTGCGTCAAAGGGCTTTTTTTCTGCCTTAGGAGTGGCAGCTAAATAAATAGATGCTTTAGCACGGGTAAAAAGAGTTGTCTGTTTAACACATACATGTTTGGTGGACTGCCCTTAAGGCCATTGACTCACACAGAGTGCACTTTTAGACAATGGCCCTGTCTACATTAAGCCGGATAACTCCTTAATTTAATAATTATTTAGCCCAAGCATTGTCTCAGTCACATTAAACCATTGTTTAAGGTCTCCCTCCTTGGATAATTTTTTACACGCCGTGTATTTCTTGAATCTCTGCCTCTTAGCTTTGTATGGACTCATCAATCCTTTACAAACCAAGTTCGGAGAGGAAGTGACGCCAGAAAGAACGCGCCCCACACAGGAAGTGACGTCGGAAAGAACGTGCCACAGCCAGCTTCATAAGAACCTTTTTCCACGTGAAGGTAAACACTAGAGATGGAGGCGAGTCATCCAGACATACAGTGTTTTCCCTTCCTCTACATGTACGGACCCTTGTGGAAATCCCACATCAATACCTTAAGAGAAAGCGATTGCAGCTATTTCAGATACAACACTTCTCATAGAACTTTGGAATGTCCAGGTCAGCTATGTCTCTACTTACCGAAAAACTTAGTCCATTTGTCGAAAGAGAGACAACGACAATGTGGTAGCATGTGCTTTGTATTACCTAGCCGACGAGGGAAGACCACGGAAAACTTTGATGCATTTGGACTGGCAAAGCAGTTATTGTCCGCCATGTATGTTGTGGACTCAACATCTAGGTCCAGAGTATATAAAGTCACCAAAAACGGACGAACAATGAAGGTGAAGGCAAAAGAGTGAGGAGTGTTCTGACCAGATACTGTTTCTAAATCCCTAGATTGATTGATGTAAAATGTTCTTTATCACGTTGTTTACTTTCATGTGTCCATTAAATATTTGATTAATTTATGATGTCTCAGGTGTTATTCACTACAATAGGGCTCCACAGCACACTGGACTCCAGTTAATTGAAATACCACAACAATGGATATTGTTCATATAAGTTAAATTTAATTTAAGAACTTGCACACAAAGCAACACTGGAGGTGACTATGACGTGCGCATTTTCCACACACGAGTACTAGGTGGAGTTGCGCCAGCGGACGGAGGGGGCGAGGTGGTCTTAAACGACCATTGTGTGTCTGTGTGTAGACAAGAATAAGGTTAGGTGGGATTTACCCTGGATAACCTTAGTGTAGAAGGGGCCTATGTTTACACTGCGAGCCAAAGTGGCCCAAATTGGATTTTTTTGGAGATCTGATTTTTACCAGCTGACTGTTTACACTGCAAGTAAAATGGGATTTTTTATCAGACTCCAATGTAAACGTGCACAGGCCCCAAAATGGTCACAACGTCACTTGCATGCGCACTTTGATAAAACGAAAACAAAGGAAGTTAATCGGGATGAAGTTGCTATTACTACAAAATAAAATAAGTCGCAACATCTTAAAATGAGTGTTTTTTTACGTGAAAGTAAATTATAGTAATATAATGTATGATTGGATGTATATAGTGTAATATATTTGAGAGATTTGTAATCTGTTTATGGTTAAGTAGAGGAGACAGACATCAGCGAGGATCTACGGGAGCTTTATTTTTCAACTTATAGGTAAGCAATTGCACCAAATCATCAACAATCACTATTTCTTCGGAATCAAAATATATATTCATATATGAATGCAGCTGAGATAGGCTCCAACGACCCCCCGCGACCCCAAAAGGGACAAGCAGTAGAAAATGGATGGATGGATATTACATATAGCCTATTATTTGAGCACTATTGACAAGTGGTGCACCGAAAATTTGGTTATCTTAAATAGACTTTGCTCACGGAAACCGGATACTGTGATGAAATACCCACTTTAGACTGGCGACTGAGTCTTTCCCGGCGACACGAGTGACGTAGCTTGCCCAAAAAATGATGAAAAAGGGTGCATCGCGTTGAAATTGAAGTCACCTTCGAAAAGATCAGATTCTAATCGGATTTGGACTACCTCCTGATGTGGCCCGAGTCTGATGCCAAAAGATCAGATTTGAAGCACTTTGGAGCATTTACACTGGCAAAACATTTTTGTTCGCACAAGTATTCTATTCAAGCAGAAGTATTGCCTCCCAGAGGAAACTCTTATTAATTTATTGCATTGATAAATCCGATATATATCTGGACTAAAAAGAACATTATACCATTTTTAATTTTGTTAAGAGTAAGATGCAGTGTATGCAGTGTCATTTCAAACTAATTAGTTTTGATCAAATAAAAGCAAAACCTGTTTTGAATGACCTCTGTCATTTGTACAAATTGGTTTCCGTAAAAAGTAGGGGGAAAAAAAATCAGTAAAGATTGTAAATTTTGTGAAATTCTGAAAAAAATCTGAAATGTTATACTTAGCCTACCACAACCTATAGAAAGTGCTATAAAATTGTCATGGACAAGGGATATTGAAAATGTCTGAAAATAACAAAAAGCAAGCAAATTAAGTATCATCACCAATAGGCCTGACAAGAATATTACAGCATTCCTGAATTGTAATTTCATTAAAAAATGCTATGAAAAAAAAAAATCATGCCTCTTATGTCCAAACCCCTTGATGCCCAAATGAGACTCAGCTGTGTTGCAGAGGAAGGACAACCACCCTTTCCCCACACACCACCCCCCTCCACCAAAACGCTCTCAGCCTGCCTTGCAGTGGAGGTGGTATTGCGTGTGTATCATGCACGTGCACACACACACACGCACGCTGACACAGGAAGTTTAGAAATCCGCCAAACTTCCACAGCTGCCTCGGAGCTAAGGCTGAGGCAGAAATGATTTTCATGAGGAAAGAAGAAAACTTTGTGCTGATCCATCAAAGCTAACGCTCCCAGTTATAAATAAGCAGCACTTGTTCAACTTCCTCTGGAAGTGAAGGCGGTTAGGATTTACTTCATCTTCTGATATTTGGCGCCGCTCCAACACTGACAGGATTTTTTTTTGCCTGGCGTACCCTTGAGGCTTAAAAATTTAGGGCTGAAGCTGTGAGGGGGCATCAGCTAGTGCTGCCTCGTCTTGCTTCGACAAAGTCCATGCAGGCCCCCTTTCACCCCATAAATTCCCCGACAACTGCGGCAAAGCTCCCCGCTGCTATTTGATACGTCCCTTCAGGTTCCCATGACCAAACTGCAGTCATGCTGAGACTTTTGCCGAGCGACTGAACTCTCGTCAATGCCAACGTCAAGGTTTTCCTCAGTCTGAAGACTTCTAACTCCCAGTCAAAAGAGAACTAAGAGATTCACGCCTGACAGTTTTGACATCACAGGACGCGTTCCAACATTTTTAGCATACTTTTTCAGCACGTTACTTAAATGTCTCGGTACATTAAACTTTGGTCATCGAAAAATCACCCCTAACATATCCGCATTTAACCGTCCAGCACTGGGATTTGAACCTGTGACATTTTTATCGCAGTTACACAACTTACTGCTATCATGTAGAGCAAGGATTCCCAAACTGTGGTCTGCCAAATAATCACTAGATTAAAGTACAGTGTTGTATTTTCCTATATCCAAACACTGTGTTACTATTCAAACTGTTTATAATTTTTTTAAATTTACTTTTGGACCTCTAGCATCCGACATTCCTAGCTATTACATCATATTTGCATGCATCATACATCTATTATCTGCCCTAAATGTCAAACTAATATATATTTTGTTTATATCCCAACAATGCCACCCAAAAAAAGAGAAAAAAACAAACAAAAAAAGCAAACTGTTTAATGTTACAATGCTTTATCAGTAACATATTTCAAACCCTGCTTCAAAATAGATGTGCACGATAAAATGTGCTCATTGTAGCTATTAATCCTGGACTTCTTTTTGGGGGATTTTTTTATTATCAGCACAAATTGTTTTATTAATCTTTGTTTTGTAGGTTCAAGTGGTAGGTTGTTTTGGTAGGTTCACTGATCAATTTTAATTTATTATAATTATTGAGTTTTGAAATTAGATTTTTCAGAATCGAATGGTTTTAGTCAGTCAGGATTTATTTAATTTTTTTTTGTAAAATTGATGCATATTAAATACAGTATTTTCTGTTACAGACTAAAAAACAAGTTGGTCAACTGTGGTGGCTGCCCCCAATGTATTTGTAATCACTGCGCTATGCCTGTGCTTTTAGATTTTTAAACTTTATTGATTCACTATAATCTAATATTACACTCAAAATGTGGTTTATTTTACTCTTTCAGTGTCCATTCTGTCTATTTGTATTTTTGTTGGACTTTCTCTTCTGCCGTATTACTTAAATTCAAAGATAGTCCGTCTTTGTCAAACCATCTTTTGAATTTGATAATTTATTCTTTCATTTTTATTAGCTTCTGAACAAAACACAGACGTTGTGTGGTGTGTTTAACTCGAACAAGACAGTGTAGTGTGAAGTCTGGCGCTGAAGTCATAGGGAAGTTTCTTAAGCACAAAAATAACGACTTAAGTGCTGAAGCTCTATTCTCATGATTACTTAAAAATTATTGACCGTTTAGGAAACATTATTTTCATTACATAATATTATTTAGTTAGAATGTATTAATTTTAGCACTGCGTAATTGTATGAATCTTTTTTTTTTAATCAGTTTTAATGAGCTCCTTTTTCAATATATTTGATTAATAATCATTTTTGTAATCAGCCTGACCCAAGCCTTAATAATAACATATGTGATTAACACATGGTTTTATATCATGACATGCATCCTGTTAAACTGTAAGTAGGTTGGATATCATTTTTAATATCATTAAAATAAAGATGAAGATAACCAATCCATTGTTAATAATAGAGTAAGCCCTGGGTCCTTCCGTAGTCTATATAGAGCAGGGGTGTCCAAACTTTTTGGACCGAGGGCAAACATGACCAAAAATGAAAGAATGATTTGATACATTTTGTGTATTACAAATGTTCTCAGCATATGATAAGCTATTTAAACAAACAAAAACATTGTTATCTTAGCTTGTATGTTATAAGTGACTAAACAAATAGTTGTTAGTGTTAAATTTTATATACATCATTGATAATTAATCCATTAATTTGTTTAGAACATGTTGAGGGCTAATAAATCTTGCTGATGGCCAAGATTGGCTCCACACTTTGGAAACCCCTGATAAAGAAGATCTTTGTAAGGATGTTTGCAGTAGGTCTACGTGGACAATATTAGCAGTGGATCACTTATGTCAATATAGAAGATTTTTGCAATAGATCATATTTGTCAATATAGAGGATCTTTGCAGTAGGTCGCCAATAGGAGTGTTCCTGTCATATTGAGGGATCTTTGAGGAGCTTTTTGCATTAGATCTTTAAACAGCAGAATGCTCCTGTCAGAAAGAGGACCTTTGACTTCCATTTTTGGCAGTAGGTTCATAAAAACAGATGAGTTGCATAAGACATTGGATCATTTTTTATTTATTTTTTTACTTTAGTTCCTTAAAACAGAAAAACACCTCTATAGGATCTTTGACTCGCTGCAATATATAGAAGAGGGATCAGACCTCAGGTTTTTAACTTTCTAAAAAAAAGTGACCCCAGAACCATCTAGTTAAATACTATTTTCACAGGCATCTGATGCGGACTTAAAACAACCTCCAACCCCCTCTGTAAACTCACCAAGTTGACTGTGTTTTTCATAACAAGTGGCCGCCAGCTTGGAAAGTTGCTTGTATTTCTCCGCCAATTGGAGTTTGCCGTTATTAAGGCAGGGCCGTCGAGTCAGGCTCTCTTCAGCCACGCTCCTATTGGACGCCAGAAGCATCTCCCTGTCCACCTGAAGTTCCTGAAACTGAAAGAAAAAGACAAAAAATAACTAACTAAACTAATCAGGATGTGAGATGGCGTGACCTGAACGAGCCCACAGAAGCTTGTTGTCTGCGTGATAGCGTCACAGCAAGCTGTCCCAACTGATTACTGTTAACAGGCAGGAACACCTTGACAGTGGCCCCGGCGAGGCCTGAATCGCCAGAAAACCATGACCGTTTTTCCACTACACAGCACAGAGAGGTCAACGCCGTCCTAGATGATGGGTTTCAAATTCGCTCCATTCTGTCCACTAAAGACGCTGAGATCATTATCCATGCGTTTGTTACGTCTCGGCTCGACTACTGTAACGTATTATTTTCGGGTCTCCCCATGTCTAGCATTAAAAGATTACAGTTGGTACAAAATGCGGCTGCTAGACTTTTGACAAGAACAAGAAAGTTTGATCACATTACGCCTGTACTGGCTCACCTGCACTGGCTTCCTGTGCACTTAAGATGTGACTTTAAGGTTTTACTACTTACGTATAAAATACTACACGGTCTAGCTCCATCCTATCTTGCCGATTGTATTGTACCATATGTCCCGGCAAGAAATCTGCGTTCAAAAGACTCCGGCTTATTATTGATTCCCAAAGCCCAAAAACAGTCTGCGGGCTATAGAGTTTTTTTCATTTCGGGCTCCAGTACTCTGGAATGCCCTCCCGGTAACAGTTCGAGATGCCACCTCAGTAGAAACATTTAAGTCTCACCTTAAAACTAATTTGTATACCCTAGCCTTTAGATAGACTCCCTTTTTAGACCATTTTCTCCTATGTCCCACTCTCCCTTGTGGAGGGGGTCCGGTCCGATCCGGTGGCCATGTACTGCTTGCCTGTGTATCGGCTGGGGACATCTCTGCGCTGCTGATCCGCCTCCGCTTGGGATGGTTTCCTGCTGGCTCCGCTGTGACCGGGACTCTCGCTGCTGTGTTGGATCCGCTTTGGACTGGACTCTCGCGACTGTGTTGGATCCATTATGGATTGAACTTTCACAGTATCATGTTAGACCCGCTCGACATCCATTGCTTACCTCCTCTCCAAGGTTCTCATAGTCATCATTGTCACCGATGTCCCACTGGGTGTGAGTTTTCCTTGCCCTTATGTGGGCCTACCGAGGATGTCGTAGTGGTTTGTGCAGCCCTTTGAGACACTAGTGATTTTGGGCTATATAAGTAATCATTGATTGATTGATTGATTGATTGAAACTGGCCTCTACAATCTCACAGTCCATTATTAGCCAAGGGGATTGTTTGCTACACAAAAATCACATAACCAATTTTCACAAAATTGCGTGAGTGAGTAGCTGGTGCCTAACATACAGGCAAAAGAGTAACCCCATCCGTTGCATTTTGGTGCAAATCCAGATGTGACTGCTGTTATATAAACTAGGGATGTGTTGATCGATCAGCAGCGTTATATAATAACTAAAGGTGGGAATCTTTGGGCACCTCACGATTCTACTACGATTCCATTAAAACTCGATTATTGATGCTTCTTTAAATTATGTATATTTATGCAGTGTTACATTTATTTTTGTTTCACTATATAAGTGTTTATCACTTGCAAAAAATAATAATAATTTGAAATAAGAAACAGTTAAATTAATTCCAAAATATATTAAATCAATGATAACGTGTGCAAAACTGGACCATAAGTGCTAGATAGTAACTGTCTGCATTACTTTATTTACAATAAATAATTTGATTATTGATGTTTACTAATTGATTCGATAATCCTCCTTGTCTAAATTGCGATGCAACTAAAAATCGATTACTTCCCCCCACCTCTAGTAATAATGGGGTTAGATTTTGCTATTAACGAGTAATATAAATAATTACATTTAGGTCAGAAAATATCAAGCAGCATCGCACTAAAATATACTTGATATCAAATAGGAAGCGGTACCATCACACTGTGACACAGCAGACAACAACATACACATATGCACAAAATGGGAATAATGAACGACAGATTAATGACAAGAAGATATGACAGCCATCGAAACACATTCAAACTATTTGTTAGCCAGAGGTAACACAATCTGGTGAAACGTTTCAAAAGAGCTGGCATCGGAGTCAAAAAACTGCAGTATGCCGCTGGTAACTGCTAAAGATAACACACTCATGCTTACATACTGTACATTACCTTTTGCATTATAGTAATTTATGTTATTATGTGTTGTCTACCTTGTACTTTTTTTTATGTCATTGCCTGACGAAACGAATAAATTAAAAAAACAAAAACAAAACTCCTCAACGACGTCACTAGGCAATAGGCGCCGCCTTTTAAAAAGCTCACACACGCACAGAGGACTCTGATATGAAACATATCAACTGCATGTCAGAAATTTGAAGTTTATTTTTTTAAAGTAACATTAAATACATTCGCTAGTAAATAATTACATTTATTAATGAGTGATTCCATTAGTATTTCAATTACTTTTTTGGGAAAGTAACAAGTAACTATAATTAATTACTTTTTAAAAGTGATTTTCAGAATACTGCCGATCAGTATCGGCCGATATTCGTGAAAAAGTATGTGATCGGCCAATGCCGATTAATGTCTTTGTCAGTCCCTTCTGACTGACACAGTATTTACTCTTAGTCCTCAGGCTGACAAGCTGGCAGCTAATTAGGTATTTCCATACGCAGTGTAGAGACACTCGTTCAAGATAACAATAACTTCTATTTTAGAAAAAAAATTAACTGCATTTATTAGTATATTATCTTAGTAGCCTAACCGATTAAACACAGAAAGCAAGCAAGAAAGGTTCGGCTTCAAGTGGGAATATGTCGAACAGACAACCGTAATTTGTCAATTGTGGGGCAAAAGCGTTGCTATAAAAAGTAGCATTACTGCTAATATGTAGCATCATTTGAAAAGTCACTCGCTACAGAATGAAGAGAATTTCATATCGTCCGTAGTAACCGACCACATAGTGAAGGACGAATACTATTTGATTTCCTATTATGCAGCTCATTTTTATTTGACACTTAAAATGTCTCTGACAATCTTGCACTTTATGTTTTGGAAATGACTTGAATGTTTGTGCCATTGCTTAATAACTTTAATAAATACACTTTTGGTCAATTGACTTAGTTGTGATTTCCCTCTCTGCATGAAAATTTAAAAGTAGCATATATGAATGCTGTATGAAGAAGAATGTTTTAATGTATACACATATAATTATCATTATATGCATCAAGTGTTCATTCAAGGCCAAGGCAAAATATCGTAATATACATCGTATATCGCCTAAAAATATTGTGATATTAAAAAAAGGCCATATCGCCCAGCCCTAATACCATGGGTAGTATCATTATATGATATTAGAGTGTTTACCCATAGGCGAATATTTTTATTTTCACAAAACAATTTCATGTTCTTTTGCTTATTGCTAAAAAAAAAAAAAATCCCAGAAAATGGCTAAAAAAGAAATGATTTTAAGAGTAGTAGATAGTACTTTTTGTTAACTTATTTTGTACTCTTTTTTTAATAAAAAAATTGTATTTAATGAATTAAAAGAAGTAACCAGTTTACATATTATGTTGATATTTTTCCACTACCAATAGCACTCATAAATACATTAAAAATGTACATTCAATACCTATGATCAGTATTGGCCGATGTCACTCATGAATGATCAGTATCGGGATCCGCAGCATAAACCCTGATCGGAACATCCCGAATGCTAGATGGGTTCTGCCTTAAATGTGGGCTTATTTTTCAAAACAAGGGGTCTGCTTTGTACTGAACGTATTATCTACATCGCGCTGGATAGCATGCTTGACGTGTTGACAAGGGTGCTTCCTAAATAATCAAGATATTGCATGCCAAGCTGCTTGCTCCCCAACAAAAAAAGGCACATTTCCTGCGAAAACGAGCCTTTGTTTAAGTTGGCTTGGAACAAAAGGAAGCTGATGACAAGCGTCTCCTGTCGAGAGAGTTTGCAGAGATGCTCTGTAGAAAGGACATATTTGCGTGATAATCTGTTATGGCTCTGATGGTTTCTATGAAGGCAAAACACTGTCTGGACGACTTTATTCGTCTGTCTCATTGACGTTGATACAGAAAAGCAACCAGGGCTATTCAACTTGCAGCCAGTTCAGTTCAGAAATTGGAAGAGACATACATTTTTGCAGCAAAAAAAAAAAATAGTAAAAACACAAGATTGATCCTGTAAGGAGGAACTTGGACCAGTGTTTCAGATCATTGCATTAACATTTTAACCTCTTAAAGGAATTTTGCATAAGAGGGCTATTTTTATATGTAACTGACAAAATCTCCAATACATAGAATGCTGGTTCTCAAAATAGGAGTAAAAGGAGAAGTCTAGCCCCTCGGTCTTTAGCTTTCTGGAAATGTGGCCCCTTAAACAATTTAGGTCTGGTGTACACTGTGTAGGGCAAAGTAGAATCTGACAGTAGGCCAAAGGAAACAGTATAAATTATTAAAACACATTCCCTTTGAGGACGAACAATGAACTCCCTAAGACATGACAACAGAGCATATGAAACTAACCAAGTTCCTAAAAAAACAGAGCACCCTTGACATGCATTCACGTTATTTAAACATGCATAAATATACACACATACTATATATATATATATATATATATATAAAAGTGTATGTCCATATATATATGTGTATGTCCATATATATATATATATATATGTGTGTGTGCGTGTATATATGAGTCTCTCTCTCTATAAATATATATATAAATATATATATATATTTATATATATATTTATATATATATAGAGAGAGAGAGAGAGAGACAGAGACACACACACACACACACACACACACACATATATACACGCACACACGCACATGATATTTGGCAGTAGGTTCTTAAAAAGAGCAAAGCGACACAGATAATTTTAGACTAGATTATAGGGTTGGGCCGATAAAACGATATCAAGAAATATAGCGAGAGACTCAATCGATATCAATAAATAAATGCACGCAATAAAATATTTGATAGTGTGTGTTGTGATCCGATGGTCGGATCATCACCATATTGTTATTTTTGTTCCATTTTTATATCACTCTGCGGTTTGACATACTTAGTTCCTGTTTTGTTCGTTTCCATGGTCACTCATTAGTTTCAGCTGCTACTCTCTTTTCCAGCACACCTGTCTTTACTAATCACCACCTGTTTATAAGCTAGCGTTTTCTGTTCACTGATTGTCGGATCTTAGTTTGTTCACATACATCTGTTTACGACTTGTCTCTCACTCTCGTTTTTCGCTAGCTCTCACGCTAAGCTTTATTTTATTCCTAGCTTTAACGCTAGTTGTTTTGTGTTTCCTTTTGTGTGCCTTTGTGCTTCGGTTTGTTTGTCCTAGCTTTCCATGCTAGCGCTTTTATTTGCCTTTTCTATTTGTATCAGTGTTTTTGTTCAAAGCTCCTTTTGTTTAATAAATCTCTTAGTTCTTACCTTTTTGCTGTGTTCTTGCTGACGCATCCACGGAGGACGGAATCTGGCATTACAATGCCACACAAGCGTAACAGTTTGATTTTTTTGGGGGTGGGGATCGGAAGAAACAAAGTTACCAAGCAAGGTTGGTTGCATTAAAAAAAAGGCACTCGCGCTCTGGTAACCAAGCCAGTGAGCAATAGGCGGGACATGCTAACAGCCGACCAGGTAACAATATCAGCGTTCAAGCTTGGTTGCGCAAAGTAAATGACGATATAACAGGAGAAGTCACCTCAATAGTATATGGATGTTTTTGTAATTTTTTAAAACAGACTGTCGTCTATAGCGGCGTTCACCTCTCTTCAACCCTCGTCCGTTACCTATTCAGTCATACAGAAACAACATGGAGGAACAAAAGGTAGAAACTTAAGTGGAGGACTGTATTAATGTCTGTGACTCAATGAACAAAATATAACAAATGTGCTACTTCGAAATAATAGTAATTTGGTCCACATAAGAAATTCCTTTCCATACCTAAATAAGAATACCAGACCAAATTACACAATCGTAAATTCCTGGCACTAAACCTGCAAAAAATAGTTCTTCTCAAGTTTCTCTCTATTTACATTTTCACACTTTGCACTATTTTATTATAGTTCAAGCATTTTTTTTTACATATTCCTTACACTATTTTCTTCTCATTATCTTTTTTAGGTTATTGTTAAATAACTAATGTGGTTTTAGAATTTTGTTTACATTGAGTGTTTTTCATGGTTGTGTTGACATTTCCTTTCCTTTCTGCCTCGATAGGTGAGCGTATTATAATCAGTTACATTTTAAAATGACATTTAATACAGCTGAGAAGATTATAATCAGTTACATTTTAAAATAAAATGTAAACCATATTAAATATATTTTTCTCCAGGTCCTTATTTTGTATAATGCATGAGAATGTTTTATATTTTGAACATTATTTTTAACACTGATTACCAGCGGAACTATTCATTACTTACCGTGTTAAGCTATGTCAGCTAAGATTTATCTGAGATGGGATCATCAAAAGAGCGACAGGTTCCCTACCCCTACTCTAGATCATGCCAACTGCTACACAATATGTAATTTATTCCACAAAAGAGATGTTACACTCAAGTGATTTTGGCGTTCAGTGCCTTGCATTACGAATCATTGCAGCTTCCATTTTTCAACTTAATTAAAAACTGTCTGTACAATGACACCAAAATTAGGCGTCGCAGGATTGACATGAAATCCAATTAATTTTAACCCCCAGGGTCAAATTTGGTCTCGTCTAGTTTTGGCTTCAATAAATTGTGTTTAAATGTTCTTTCAAGGCTCAAATCCAGTCTAGGAGTGAGGCTTGAAAGCAGCAGATGTAGATAAGCAAGTGGGCGTTGCAGGAAACCACTTTTCAGAAAAAAGCCTTTTATCTCTGTGAGATGATTGTCTAGATATCTAGGTTATAGTCATGAATTCATTACTGTCGTTGCAAACTTGAGTCCCATGAAAAAGGCACTGTCTCAGTTATTCCCACAATTTTCATCGCCGACTGAACGTCTTATTAGGACAGGTCTTTACTGATATTCACGGGTCATAGACAACAGCTCGACATCTCTGGTTGCACTAAAAGAAAAAAACAGCTTCCAAGTGCTCTTTTGAGTTTGTCGACTCCTGTCAGTCCCGCTTTACAGTCGCAGCTTCCCGATTAAAGCAACACTCCCTTAAGTCCCCACAGGCAGTCATTTGAGAAGATCAAGCATGAACTAACACAACCATTTTAGCTCCTAATAACCAAGTTTGGCCCCACTGGAGACGTCTAGAAATAATGCAGTAGAGGTACCAGTAGTAGTAGTAGAAGAAAGTCTTGCCTTTGACCTACGAGCACATTCTTAACAGTTCATACACACCCTTTTGATGACCGGTGAAATGCAAGACAGATGCACGGTACGCTTAGTGAAGAAGCCTTTAGGGGGATTTTTGTGACTTTTAGTGATAGCAAATGAGCAGGAAAAGTGTCACTGAGCAAATGTACAGTAGACTGTGTTGGATACTGTGTATAAGTTTGATTCCATACCAGCAGTTTTAAGAACAGCTCAGGGCTGTTCAACTAAATTGTTCTGAGTCACATCTTTAGAAAGCTTGGGACCGCAAGTCATACTTTTCTTGTCTCTATTATTATTCCAATTTTGTTTTGTACTACTTACATCACAACTTTACTATAGGGGTCAAATCGGGGGTGTCCAATGTGCGGCCCGCAGCTTGTTTTGTATTGTCCCCCGATACATTCTAAAGCAGGCTTGGGCATATATTTGACTTGGGGACCACATTGGTCAGTAAAAATGTGTCTGGGGGCCGGTGTGTGTATTGTGAGAAATCTCGCTCTCTCCCTCTCTCCACCATTATAAGGGCTTTAGTTGGCGGATAATAATATTAGTAAAGAATAATGATAATAAATTAAATAACTCAAGGGGGTTAGATTATATCAGTAATTCTCAACATTTTTTCAGTGATGTACCCCCTGTGAACATTTCTTTTAATTCAAGTACCCCCTATCAGAGCAAAGCATTTTTGGTTGAAAAAAAGAGATGAAGTAAATTGCAGCACTATGTGATCAGTTTCTGAATTATTAAATTGTATAACAGTTAAAAAATATTGGTCATTTGTAGTGGTATTTTTTTTAACTATTTGGAAAAAAAGATATAAAAATAACTAAAAACTTGTTGAAAAATAAACAAGTAATTCAATTATAAATAAATATTTCAACACATACAAGCAATCATCAACTTAAAGTGCCCTCTTCGGGGATTGTAATAGAGATCCATCTGGATTCATGAACTTAATTCTAAACATTTCATCCATCCATTTTCTACCGCTTATTCCCTTTTGGGGTCACGGGGGGCACTGGCACCTATCTCAGCTACAATCGGGCGGAAGGCGGGTTACACGCTGGACAAGTCGCCACCTCATCGCAGGGCCAACACAGATAGACAGACAACATTCACGCTCACATTCACATACTAGGGCCAATTTAGTGTTGCCAATCCACCTATCCCCAGGTGCATGTCTTTGTCTTTGTCTAAACATTTCTTCAAAAAAAAAGAAAACTTTAACATCAATATTTATGGAACATGTCCACAAAAAATCTAGATGTCAACTCTGAATATTGCATTGTTGTATTTTTTTTTCACAGTTTATGAACTTACATTCATATTTTGTTTAAGTATTATTCAAAAAAGATTTTTGAATTGTTGCTATTTTTAGAATATTTTAAAAAAAAATCTCACGTACCCCTTGGCATACCTTTATGTACCCCCAGGGGTACGCATACCCTCATTTGAGAACGACTGGATTAGATAATATAATATAATAATTTGCTTTATTATCGATAACGCAATGCTGAGATGCGGATGATTTCCTCAGATAGTTCAGCATATATAGACCTACATTACCTTTAGTATAACAAATGTACAAAATTTATCAAAGTGGCCCCTGTGTCCTTCAATTTTTAGGAATGTGGACCACGCTGGAAAAAGTTAGGAATGAACACAAAAGCTAGACAGAATGATTTATACAACAGAACCATTTGTTTTTAAATGGACTGCAAAAAATCAAGTCAACAGTCTTCATTTTGATGAGATTATTCCACCGTTTGTAGGAATCTGCTACAAAAATGTAGGTGGTTTCCAAGTTTTACAACAGACATCACGGTCTGGTTCTGATTGCATTAAGAACCTACTGCCAAAATCCTCTGCCAGAGGTGTGAAACTAATTAAGGGCCAGTTGCACTTACGGCTGCCCTTAGAGGGCCACATGTAACAGTGAATATACGATTGTCAACGTATGATATAGCCCTGTTGAACAATTTGCAAAGACAGGGCTTCACGGTGGCAGAGGGGTTAGTGCGTCTGCCTCACAATACGAAGGTCCTGCAGTCCTGGGTTCAAATCCAGGCTCGCGATCTTTCTGTGTGGAGTTTGCATGTTCTCCCCGTGAATGCGTGGGTTCCCTCCGGGTACTCCGGCTTCCTCCCACTTCCAAAGACATGCACCTGGGGATAGGTTGATTGGCAACACTAAATGGGCCCTAGTGTGTGAATGTGAGGGTGAATGTTGTCTGTCTATCTGTGTTGGCCCTGCGATGAGGTGGCGACTTGTCCAGGGTGTACCCCGCCTTCCGCCCGATTGTAGCTGAGATAGGCGCCAGAGCCCCCCGCGACCCCGAAAGGGAATAAGCGGTAGAAAATGGATGGATGGAACTGTTTATGGTTATTATACTTTTTACAGATAGATAAAAACTTGCTTTGAAATCGCAGTCAAGGTGACAAGCACATATTCACATACATTATATACATATACATATATATATATATATATATATGTAAATAAATGATAAATGGGTTGTACTTGTATAGCGTTTTTCTACCTTCAAGGTACTCAAAGCTCTTTGACACTACTTCCACATTTACCCATTCACACACACATTCACACACTGATGGAGGGAGCTGACATGCAAAGCGCTAACCAGCACCCATCAGGAGCAAGGGTGAAGTGTCTTGCTCGGGACACAATGGACGTGACGAGGTTGGTACTAGGTGGGGATTTGAACTAGGGACCCTCGGGTTGCGCACGGCCACTCTACCACTGAGCCACGCCGTCCCATATATATATACACATACATATATACACACACACATATATATATATACATATACACACACACACACACACAACCAAAAAAAACCCAACTTGGTACGTCAGATAATATTAAATAGGTGGACTAGAGCACATGCAATTGCATGGGCAACATTTCTTTGTCAAAATTTAGCCAGAAGGTGCTTTTTCTTTCCAGCCTTTTGCAGGCCACATAAATTGATGTAGTGGGCCACTTAAAAATATGTAGCTGGCCACATTAAAAGATGTATCTGGCAACTTGAAAAAGATGTGGCTGTTTACAATAAAATGATGCGACGTGCCACAACAAAATGATATGGCAAACCAATTAAAATGATAAGGCGGGCCAATATAAAATGATGTGGCAAGCCACCATAAAATGACGTGGCGGTCTACATTAAAAGCATGCGGTGGTCCACAACCAAATGATATGTCGGACCAATTAAAATGATGTGACAATCTAAATTAAAATGATGCGGTGGTCTACAATAAAATGATGCGGCGATCCACAACAAAATGCACGGCAGGCCACCATAAAACAAAATGGCAGACCACATAAAATGATTTGGCAGAACAAATACAATTATATGTCGGGTCACAATAAAATGATTTGACGGACCATATTAGAATGGTGTGGCGGGGCACATTAAAATGATGTGGTGGGCAGATTCGGCCTCCGAGCATTGAGTTTGACAACAGGGCTCTTCTGTTCTTAGAGACTTACTGCAAAAAAAATATATATTTATAAGTATAAACCATTTATAAATTTTCAGAGAGCTGTGCTGCTTTTAGGATTCTGCTACAAAAGTGCCTGTGATGACTCATTCATCCAGGACATTGTATTCTCAAGGCATTGAATCGAACGCAACTGTTCTGTTCAGGTTGTCTTAAAAGACTGGATAGGACAGAGCGAGGCTCAGCATGAACTGATGAGGCCAAAGGACTTCTAAGACAACCTTCACAGTCCAGTTGCGATGGATTTAATGCCCCGAAAACTGCTACAAAAATGTGGGTCAAAACCATGTTTGAACTGAACTCTCGATGCGTTCTGACTCATTCCTGCACCAGGTTTGGCCCACGGCCACGAGTTGGAGATCACTGCCCGACACAGAGGCTGTGTTTATTTAAGAACACACTGTGTTAAGAGGTCACCACGGTACGTTTACTCTTGGAAAGCCTGTGTGGCGTTTCCTCACAAAAGGGTGTGACATTTGACGCTCGGCTGGGAGAAGGATTCCAATAAATGTTGACCACTGACGCTGCGGTTCATGAAAAAAATAAAAAGAATTAACTGTGTGACGGCTGTGAAATAAATGTAGTCACCCGAGGATAATCCTGCTGACTTGTCAGAGTTCCCCCAGCAGCAGCTGGACATGCCCCGGTAAAATGTACATGTGAATTACTTTGTGTGACTGTATTATGTGTGTGCGTGTGTGTGTGTGTGTGTGTGCGTGCGTGTGTGTTTGTGTGTGTGTGGTCTGTCAGCCAAAGCCACAAGCCCACCATTCCTAACACGTGGTTACATCTGTGTTCCATGCTTATAAAATGTCCCTTATCCACTGCGCAGTACAAACTTGGCTTGCCATGCCTGTACTTAAACTATTGTATTTCAGTAATACTAATGATAACAACAACAATAATAATAAATAAATAAATGCGCTTTTCGAGACAAGTATTATTCAACTGTTGGCCGGAGGGACCAGAATGTACCGTGAGTCCTCGACTAGCACTTTTGTGGTTCAGCAGAGCGCTCCTGTGTTATAGAGGATCTTAGACTCAGGGTTTTGCAGCAGATGCTTAAAAACAGCAGAGCACTCCTCTCTAATAGAAAATCTTTAACTCAAGATTTGGTAGCAGGTCTTTAAAACAGCACATCAGTCGTGTCCTGTCATATAAAGGATCTTTGACTTGTGTTGGCAGTAGATCCTGACAGACAACAGGGTTCTTATCGAGAAAATAGTTCACTTGGGATTTTGTTGCAGGTTTTTAAAAATTGAAGAGCAGTCCTGTATATGGAGGATCTTTAACTCGCATTTTTTCAGTAAAACGTCTAAAAAAAAGCGCTCCTGTCATAGAGGATATTTGACAAGCATTTTTTCAGTGGGTCATCAAAAGCAGCAAAGTGATCCAATTCAATATATGATGTTCCACTCAGGATTTTGCACTAGGTCTTTAAAAACAGCAGAGCGGCCCGGTCCTGTAATACAAATGATTGTTGACTAGCATTTCTTTAAGACCCCAAAAACAGCAAGGCGCTCTTGACATATATAGGATCTTTGACGAGCATTTTTTTCCAGTAATCCCTGAAAAACAGCAAGGCACCACTGTCGATAAGAGGATCTTTGACTAGTGTTTCTGGCAGTAGATCCTTAAAAACAGCAAAGCACTCAAATTCAATATAAAATACTTGACTTATGATTTTGAAGCATGACCTTAAAAACCGCAGCACATCCCTGTCCTGTCATGTAGAGCAGTCCAGGGACCGGTACCGGTCCGTGACGCATTTGCTAACGGACCGCACAGAAACATTTTTAATTTATAAACTACCGCCTTTTCTCTGACTTAACTTTCGCCTGTCCCACTAAACACCCCAATAAGTTTGTTAAAAGATGTATATTACAACTAAATTGTTATAGTACATGGTCCAATGCACATTAATGGGCATATAAAATGTTAATGTGCCAGATTGTAACCAAAGGCTCATTTTTTGGTTGTTTTTATCTGCCACACATAGAAAGCTGGTCCGTGAAAGTAATGTATATATCAAACTAGGGCTGGGCGATATATCGATGTACAGCAGGTTTGTATCTGTGCGATATAGAAAATGACTATATCGTGATATTCGAGTATACGTTCTCACCCAGTTGCTTTTAGCTGCGGGCATTACACTGCAGGCTCTTCTCGCTCTTTCTTGTCTCTCCTTCTCACAGACAGCAAGCGCACCTTCTTACATACGTCACATACTATCACGTCATACGTCACATACATATACGCCCTCACGGAGCAGAGAGGTATCAGCATGGGTCACGTTAGCTGTGATGCTAACGCAGCCGTGCGAGCGGTAATACGAGAGAAAGAAGGTGCGAACGAAGGAAGAAGTAACTCCCAAGAAAAACAGCAGGCGGGCATTCGTCTGGCGGTGGTTTGGCTTCAAGTGGGAATATGTCGAACAGACAACCGTAATTTGTCAAGTGTGGGCCGAAAGTGTTCCTATAAAAAGTGGCATTACTGCTAATATGTAAAATCATTTGAAAAGTCACCCGCTGGAGAATGAAGAATGCTTACTCCGGATGTCAACATCTCCGTTCGGTGCCACACGCCCACACCATCAAAATGCCGAGGCTAGGGCTGGGCGATATATCAATATACGATATATATCGCGGATTTGTCTCTGTGCGATATAGAAAATGACTATATCGTAATATTCGAGTAGACATTCTTACGCACTTGCGGGCATTAAACTCTCCTCCTCTTTCCTGTCTCCTCACAGACAAGCAGGCGCACATTCATACGTCACTTACTGTCACGTCATACGTCATACGTACACACCCTTGCCCAGCGGAGAGGTCGCGGCGTGGCTAACGTTAGCTGTGATGCTAGCGGGTTGTTGTGGAGAAAGAAGGTGCGGATCTCGTAACAAATGAAGGAAGAACTAATTCCCAAGAAAAACAGTCTGGCGGTGGTTTGGCTTCAAGCGGGAATATGTTGTGTAGACAACTTTAATTTGTCATGTGTGGGGCACAAGCGTTGCTACCAAAAGTAGCATTACTGCTAATATGTAGCATCATTTGAAAAGTCACCTGCTAATGACTTTAATAAATACAGTTTTGGTAAATCGACTTAGTTGTGATTTCCTTCTCCGCATGAAAGTTTAAAATGAGCATATATTAGTGCAGTATGAAGTGAAATTAATTATATTTATATAGCTCTTTTCTCCAGTGACTCAAAGCGCTTTACATAGTGAAACCCAATATCTAAGTTACATTTAAACCAGTGTGGGTGGCACTGGGAGCAGGTGGGTAAAGTGTCTTGCCCAAGGACACAACGGCAGTGACTAGGATGGTAGAAGTGGGAATCGAACCTGCAACCCTCAAGTTGCTGGCACGGCCACTCTACCAACCGAGCTATGCCGCCCCGTATGAACAAGAATGTTTTAATGTAGACACATAGAATCATCATACTGCTGTGATTATATGCATCAAGTGTTCATTCAAGGCTGAGGCAAAATATTGTAATATTTATCGTATATCGTGATATAGCCTAAAAATAAGGCAATATCGCCCAGCCCTAGCCGAGGCAAACATTTCCACTTCAACACCATATGAACAAACTAGTCAACAGAAGGAGATAACATCCGTAGGAACCTACCACATAGCGAAGGACAAATACTACTTGATTTCCTATTATGCAGCCCATTTTTATTTGACACTTAAAATGTCTTCGACAATATTGCACTTTCTGTTTTGGAAATGACATTAAAGTTGGTGCCACTGCTTGATAACTGTTTAATAAATACACTTTTACTAAATTGACTTAGTTGTGATTTCCCTCTCTGCATGAAAGTTTAAAATGAGCATATATTAATGCAGTATGAAGAAGAATGTTTTAATGTAGACACATACAATCATCATACTGTTCATTCAAGGCCAAGGCAAAATATTGAGATATATATTGTGTACCACGATATGGCCTAAAAATATTGAGATATTAAAAAAAGGCCATATCGCCCAGCCCTACATTAGACCTGTCCCTGATGGAAAAAAGTTTGGGGAACCCTGAAATAGAGGATCTTTGACATGCATTTATTCACTTAAGCCCTCAAAACAGCAAAGGGTTCCTGTCATATAGAGGATATTTGATTAGTGTTTTTGTCAGTGAATCCTTAAAAACAGCAAAGCGCTCCATTTCAATATAAAATTGTTGACTTATGATTTTGAAGCAGGTCTTTAAAAAACAGCAGAGCAGCCCTGTCCTGTCATAGCGAGGATCTTTGACAAGCATTTATTCAGTTAAGCCCTCAAAACTGCAAAGGATTCCT
Source organism: Nerophis ophidion (assembly GCF_033978795.1). Classification (NCBI taxonomy): domain Eukaryota; kingdom Metazoa; phylum Chordata; class Actinopteri; order Syngnathiformes; family Syngnathidae; genus Nerophis; species Nerophis ophidion. The sequence continues at coordinate 69,843,448 of NC_084614.1, forward strand.
GTCATCTAGAGCAGTGGTTCTCAACCTTTGTTCAGTGAAGTACCCCCTAATCAGAGCAAAGCATTTTTGGCTGAAAAAATTAGATAAAGAAGCAAAATACAGCACTATGTCATCAGTTTCTGATTTATTAAATTGTATAACAATGCAAAATATTGGTTATTTGTAATGGTCTTTCTTGAACTAGTTCGAAAAACATATTGCAATTGATATCCATCTGGATTCATGAACTTAATTCTAAACATTTCTTCACAAAAAAAGAAATCAATATTTATGGAACATGTCCACAAAAAAATCTAGCTGTAAACACTGAATATTGCATTGTTGTATTTTTTCTCACAGTTTATGAACTTGCATTCATATTTTGTTGAAAGTATTATTCAATAAATATATTGATAAATAATTTTTTAATTGTTGCTATTTTTGGAATATTTTTAAAAAATCTCACATACCTCTAGGCATACCTTCAAATACCCCCAGGGGTACGCGTACCCCCATTTGAGAACCACTGATCTTTCTTTCTTTCTTTTCTTAGTTTATTTCGAACATGACATACCTACAACATTATACATCAGGCAATTTCATGATTTTACAATACAGATCTAGAGGATCTTTGGCCAGCATTTTTGATGGCAAGTCCTCAGAAACACATAGGAGGACCTGGCAATTTTGCAGCAGGTGCTTAAAACAGCACCAGTCTTTTAGAACAGTTTAGTCCTCAAAAATAAAGCGCACCTGTCATATAGGAGATCTTTGACCAGTGGAAACATATATATTCTGTTTTAACATTAGAGTATGAGAAAGCCCTGGATTATCATTCAATGCCACATAATTTGACTGGAAACGTGACCCCCGGAACAAGTGAGTAGTGCATGTAAGCAGGCTGCAACAGTAAACCATTAGAACTAATCAACTTAATCCTCACAGTGGGTCTGTGATATGGATTAGTGAGCAGGATGTTGTAAGCATTTCACCAATTTCGCGCACTTTGCAAATTATACGTCATTTCCATTGTGCGCAAGCAATTTGCATATCGCAAGACGAGATTTAAAGGCCTGCTGAAATGAGATTTTCCTATTTAAATGTGGATAGCAGGTCCATTCTATGTGTCATACTTGATCATTTTGCGATATTGCCATATTTTTGCTGAAAGGATTTAGTAGAGAACATCCACGAGAAAGTTTGCAACTTTCTGTGCTAAAAGAAAAGCGCTGCCATTACCGGAAGTCGCAGACGATGACGTCACATGTTGATAGCTCCTCACATCTTCCCATTGTTTTTAATGGGAGCCTCCCACAAAAAGAGCTATTCGGACCGAGAAAAAGACAATTTCACCATTCATTTGAGCGAGGATGAAAGATTTGTGTTTGAGGATATTGATAGTGACGGAAAAAAAAACAAAAAAACGCGATTGCATTGGGAGGGATTCAGATGTTTTTAGAAACATTTACTAGGATAATTCTGGGAAATCCCTTATCTTTCTAGTGTGTTGCTAGTGTTTTAGTGAGTTTAACAGTACCTGATAGCCGGTGGGGTTTGACCACAGGTGTCTTGACGCCAATGTCTCAGCGAAGTCGACGGCAGCTTTATGGACGGGGCAAGCTCAGCTGATCTCCGGTAAGAAGCGACTTTTTACCACAATTTTCTCACCGTAACCTGCTGGTTGACATTCAGTAGGAATCCATGTTCGCTTGACCGCGAAACAAGGAATCACCGTGTGTTTGTGTGGCTAAAGGCTAAACCTTCCCAACTCCATCTTTCTATTTTGACTTCTCCAATATTAACTGAACAAATTGCAAAGGATTCAGCAACACAGATCTCCAAAATACTGTCTAATTATGCGGTTAAAGCAGACGACTTTTAGTTGTGTGTGTGTGCAGCGCTCATATTTCCTAACAGCCCGTGACGTCAAGCGTACACGTCATCATTAGGCGACGTTTTCAAGAAAAAACTCCCCGGAAATTTAAAATTGCAATTTAGTAAACTAAAAACGCCGTATTGGCCTGTGTTGCAATGTTAATATTTCATCATTGATATATGAACTATCAGACTGCGTGGTGGGTAGTAGTGGGTTTCAGTAGGCCTTTAAGACGAGATTTTGTGGATGGTTTAGTCCAGTGGTTCTTAACCTTGTTGGAGGTATCGAACCCCACCAGTTTCATATGCGCATTCACCGAACCCTTCTTTAGTGAAAAATAAAATGTTTTTTTCTTCAAATTCAATACAAACTTGTATGTTTTTGTAACACTTTAGTATAGGGGAACATATTCTAAGTCACAAAGACTTAATTTTGAGTTATTTGGACACAAGGGGAACATATTCTAAGTAATAAAGACTTAATTTAGAGTTATTTGGTTAGGGTTAGGGTTGGAGGGTTAGGGTTATAATAAGGCCGTGCCGAATAAGGCATCAATTAGTACTAAATGACTAGTTAAGAGCCAATATGTTAGTAATTTGCATGTTAATAAGCAACTAATTAATGGTGAATATGTTCCCCATACTTAAGTGTTACCATGTTTTTTTTTACTGGTGCACAAAATCAACCGTGCATGATCACCTTGCTCAAACAACAAAACTAAGACAGTGCATAAACTCACAACAAATTACACACCTGCAGATCAGTCAGCTGTTGCCATATATGTAATATGCCCACAGGGAGAAGTTTGTATTTACACGAAGAGTCGGGTGTGTTTTGATCTCCGCCGAACCCCTGAGGTCGACTCACCGAACCCCAAGGGTTCGATCGAACCCAGGCTAAGAACCACTGGTTTACTCAGTAACCCTACATTATTATATTTTATAAATATTAAACCAAGTTGTGGTAGTAGTTTAGTCAGTCAGGGGTGGCATGGCGTAGTGGGTAGAGCGTTACCGGCCAGAAACCTGAGGATTGCAGGTTTGCTTCCCACCTATTGACATCCAAACAATCGCTGCTGTTGTGTCTTTGGGCAGGACACTTCACCCTTTGCCCCCGGTGCCGCTCACACTGGTGAATGAATGATGAATGAATAATTGATAGGTGGTGGTCGGAGGGGACGTAGGCGCAAACTGGCAGCCACGCTTCCGTCAGTCTACCCCAGGGCAGCTGTGGCTACTGATGTAGCTTACCGCCACCAGGTGTGAATGAATGATGGGTTCTCACTTCTCTGTGAGCGCTTTGAGTGTTTAGAAAAGCGCATTATAAATCTAAGTTTTTTTTATTTTTTTAGTTTAGTCGTGGATGTACACTGTATAGTGGTTAGGGTTAGGGTTGGACTGAATTGAGGGCAATACTCTGTTATATTGAATAGATTTACATAAGTATTTAATAAATTGTTTTGACACCAAAAACATGTATTTGCGTGCATTGATTTGTAAAATGTGCACCACACATTATTCAAATACCGGTAGATAGCTGGAAGCAATTTGCAAAAAGATTGAGCATTATACAAAATTTGCAAAATGCAATTAAATGATAAATAAATGGGTTGTACTTGTATAGCGCTTTTCTACCTTCAAGGTACTCAAAGCGCTCTGACACTACTTCCACATTTACCCATTCACACACACATTCACACACTGATGGAGGGAGCTGCCATGCAAGGCGCCAACCAGCACCCATCAGGAGCAAGGGTGAAGTGTCTTGCTCAGGACACAACGGACGTGACGAGGTTGGTACTAGGTGGGATTTGAACCAGGGACCCTCGGGTTGCGCACGGCCACTCTCCCACTGCGCCACGCCGTCCCTTGCGCATTTTGGAGCTGAGATAAGCGCCAGCGCCCCCCGCCACCCAAGAAGGGAATAAGCGGTAGAAAATGGATGGCATTTTGCAAATTTCTCACATTGGTATTGTGCCTGGGCTTCACGGGGGAAGAGGGGTTAGTGCGTCTGCCTCACAATACGAAGGTCCTGCAGTCCTGGGTTCAAACCCAGGCTCGGGATCTTTCTGTGTGGAGTTTGCATGTTCTCCCCGTGAATGCGTGGGTTCCCTCCGGGTACTCCGGCTTCCTCCCACCTCCAAAGACATGCACCTGGGGATAGGTTGATTGGCAACACTAAATTGGCCCTAGTGTGTGAATGTGACTGTGAATGTTGTCTGTCTATCTGTGTTGGCCCTGCGATGAGGTGGCGACTTGTCCAGGGTGTTTACTGCCTTCCGCCATTGTAGCTGAGAGAGGCTCCAGCACCCCCCGCCACCCAAGAATGGAATAAGCGGTAGAAAATGGATGGCATTTTGCAAATTTCTCACATTGGTATTGTGCCTGGGCTTCACGGTGGCAGAGGGGTTAGTGCGTTTGCCTCACAATACGAAGGTCCTGCAGTCCTGGGTTCAAACCCAGGCTCGGGATCTTTCTGTGTGGAGTTTGCCTGTTCTCCCCGTGAATGCGTGGGTTCCCTCCGGGTACTCTGGCTTCCTCCCACTTCCAAATACATGCACCTGGGGATAGGTTGATTGGCAACACTAAAATTGGCCCTAGTGTGTGAATGTGAGTGTGAATGTTGTCTGTCTATCTGTGTTGGCCCAGTGATGAGGTGGCGACTTGTCCAGAGTGTACCCCACCTTCCGCCCGATTGTATCTGAGATAGGCGCCAGCGCCCCCAAAAAAGGGAATAAGCGGTAGAAAATGGATGGATGGATGGGTATTGCCCCTACAACATGTACAAAAGGTTACCTCGACGCCTCAAACAGCCAGCGGCGTGTACCGCAATGCGTGCGGAACTCCATTGACAAACCCCCCCGGTTGTAAATTACACCAAAACCTCCACGCTGCTCAGCCGCCTCCATTCAAAATAAACCTTTCCCCCCACCCAGCACTGCTATTATTACTCTTCAACTTGGCATACGCGCAAAAAAAAACGTGACACATGGTCGAGGAAGTGCACTTTTGCTTCGAATAAAACAGGTTCGGGCGACTATTCATGCGTTTTATTGCAGTAAAGTTGCCAAAAAAGGTGGGTCCGCATTTATATCAATTAACGCCGAATTGTAGAATAAAAGACAACAATTATGTCTGAAGAAGCTTACTGTGATTGATGATGAGGAAGAACAAATAAATAAAGACAACCGCAAAATGGGGGGTTCTCCGTACAGAAACTGGGTGCAACACGACAACATCGGGGCTCCCATTGATTATGATACCTTTAAATAAAAATGATTATTAATAACCAAGTAATATCTATAATCACTTAAAGACGCTACTAATTAAATCGTTAATTGGGCTTTAATGTATTATAAATCCCACCACTCGCCACGCAGACAATCGCCGAAGCATGTAAGCGGATTTAAACACACTCGCACGCCTTGTATGATGACAAAAGACACACATTTACGCGCCACTGAAAAGGAAAACAAACCTCTAAAAATGCAGAGTACAATTCGACACGCACCTTCTCGTCGAGGCGAATGATTTGCTCCATTTTGTCGTCGTTTTGTAAAAGCTCCCGCAGCTCGCCGGTGCTCAGAGCCCGGTAGCCGTCCGGGCAGGCGCTGGACTCTTTCAAGTTGGACATGTTGGTCGTCCCCCCCCAAAAAAAAAAAAAAAAAAAGCCCCAGGAGACACTTTAGGAGAGCGTTGAAGGGAAAAGTCCTCGCTGAGCTTCACATCTCGCTCACGTTGGAATGCGAGTGAGCTCGGCCTGCACTAGCGCGTGCGTGCGGCAGTGCGAAGTTTGACAGACTGCTCGCAGACATCCGCCGGATCCCTACCAAAATAAAAGCTGGCCGGAAGTAGTAGGGATTGACAGAATACAACATGGGTGTCAAACTCTGTAATTTCATTTAGCCCTTGAGGTAATATCAAATTAAGATTAGAGCTGGCCCGCCGATAATATTCAGCAGCGGTGCCTTCACCGCTGATACTCGTACTTGCTAACCCTCACGATTTTCCCGGGAGACTCCCGAAGTTCAGTGCTCGCTCCCAATCAAAAGGGACTGGGTTCAAATCCCAGTCAGGTCAATCGGTAACTAGGAAAGCTTTTATATCATAGTTTACCGAGACAGGTTCTCAATTAAAAATTTCATTGGGGCCCGAAATTTCCCTTTAAGAAGACCAAGGATGGGGGAGTGGTCAAAACAGTTATCTCCCAATAAAAGAGGACTGGGTTTAAATCCTAGTCAGGTTGATCGGTAACCAGGAAAGATCCAGTGGGAGGAGTTAAAGTTGCCTTTAGCGTCCTCTACATCCTACCGTCACGTCCACTTTTCCGCCATACAAACAACGTGCCAGCACAGTTACATAATACATGCTTTAACACACACAAGTGAATGCAAGCATACTTGGTCAACAGCCATACAGGTCACACTGAGGGTGGCCGTATAAACAACTTTAACACCGTTACAAATATGCGCCACACTGTGAACCCACACCAAACAAGAATGACGAACACATTTTGGAAAAACATCCGCACCGTAACAGAACACAACAGAAGAAATACCCAGAATCTCTTGCAGCACTAACTCTTCCAGGACACTACAATATACACCCCCGCTACCACCAAACTCCGACCCCCCCCCCCCCCCCCCATTTTTTATTTACATTTTATTTGATATGCCATTGATATTTTTTAATTATTATTGTTATAATTTGAAACTCTATTTTGCTTGTCACTATAAAGTTATACAAGCCTTGCTTGTTCAATATTCGATGCAAAACTTGTTTGGGTCCTTATTAAAAGGTTAATTTCTTCAACCTTGGCCCGCGGCTTTGTTCAGTTTTAAATTTTGGCCCACTCTGTATTTGAGTTTGACACCCCTGGAATACAAGATGTACTTTGTGACAGTTTAAAGTAGTGGTTCTCAACCTTTTTTCAGTGATGTACCCCCTGTGAACATTTTTTAAATTCAAGTACACCCTAATCAGAGCAAAGCATTTTTGGTTGAAAAAAAAGTAAAACACAGCACTATGTCATCAGTTTCTGATGTATTAAATTGTATAAAAGTGCTAAATATTGCTAATTTTTGTGTTCTTTCTTGAATGATTTGGAAAAAAATATATAAAAATAACTAAAAACTTGTTGAAACCTAAACAAGTGATTCAATTATGAATAAAGATTTCTACACATAGAAGTAATCATCAACTTAAAGTGACCTCTTTGGGGATTGTAATAGAGATCCATCTAGATTCATCAACTTCATTCTAAACATTTCTTCACAAAAAAAAAGAAATCTTTAACATCAATATTTATGGAACATGTCCACAAAAAAAATCTAGCTGTCAACACTGAATATTGCATTGTTGCATTTCTTTTCACAGTTTATGAACTTACATTCATATTTTGTTGAAGTAAATATGTGTATAAAGGATTTTTGAATTTTTGCGGCTTCACGGTGGCAGAGGGGTTAGTGCGACTGCCTCACAATACGAAGGTCCTAAGTAGTCAGGGTTCAATCCCGGGATCTTTCTGTGTGGAGTTTGCATGTCCTCCCCGTGAATGCGTGGGTTCCCTCCAGGTACTCCGGCTTCCTCCCAACTCCAAAGACATGCACCTGGGGATAGGTTGATTGGCAACACTAAAATTGGCCCTAGTGTGTGAATGTGAGTGTGAATGTTGTCTGTCTATCTGTGTTGGCCCTGTGATGAGGTGGAGACTTGTCCAGGGTGTAAACCGCCTTCCGCCCGATTGTAGCTGAGACCCCCGCGACCCCAAAAGGGAATAGGCAGTAGAAAATAGATGGGGCCAATTTAGTGTTGCCAATCAACCTATCCCCAGGTGCATGTCTTTGGAAGTGGGAGGAAGCTGGAGTACCCGGAGGGAGCCCACGCAAGGGAGAACATGCAAAGTCGCAATGGAGCCTATCTCAGCTACAATCGGGCGGAAGGCGGTGTACACCCTGGACAAGTCGCTACGTCATCGCAGGGCCAACACAGATAGACAGACAACATTCACACCCTAGGGACCATTTAGTGTTGCCAATCAACCCGAAACAATCAAATGTTGGGAAAGTAAACAGAAGAGGAGTTTGTGATGTTAAGATCATGGTGATCAAGGAAGCAGACTCATCAAACAGGCCTTTTTATCTACCAGTTGTTATTTCACCTATTTTAAAACAACAAAAAACTAGATTCTATAGTTGTTTTGCCTTAAAATAAGATGTTTTCTATTTCTTGTAAAAGAGGGGTTGTCTTATTTCAGGCACATTTTATATTTGAGTTAGTCCTGGAACTGTTTTTGTTGAACTTTTAAATGTCTTGTTTTCAAATGTACAGTTTTTTGTAACATAATTAGAGCCTTTTAAACATGAAAAACAGCCACATAGTGATCCATCCATCCAATTTTCTACCGCTTGTCCCGTTTGGGGGAGCCTATCTCAGCTGCTTTCAGGCGGAAGGCGGCGTACACCCTGGACAAGGCACAATCTCATCGCAGGGCCAACACAGATAGACAGACAACATTCACACTCACATTCACACACTAGGGCCAATTTAATGTTGCCAATCAACCTATCCCCAGGTGCATGTCTTTGGAGGTGGGAGGAAGCCGGAGTACCCGGAGGGAACCCACACAGTCACGGGGAGAACATGCAAACTCCACACAGAAAGATCCCGAGCCCGGGATTGAACCCTGACTACTCAGGAAGATCGTGTTGTGAGGCTGACGCACTAACCCTTCTTCCACCGTGAAACCCGGCTTTGAAAGTGAGAGAATTATTTTAAAGTGGATACAGTGTTTGATTAAAAGCTTGTCAAAGATCCTTTATATGACAGTAGATGCTGCCAAAAACATGAGTCAAAGATCCTGTGTAAGACAGAAGTGTCTCGCTGGTTTTAATAACCTATTGCAAAAACACTAATAAAAGATCATCCATATGACGGGAGCACTGTGCTGTTTCTCAGAATCTCCTGCAAAAAAGCTTGTCAAAGATCCTTTATATGACAGTAGCTCTCTGCTATTTTGTAAGTACCTACTGCCAAAAAACATGAGTCAAAGATCCTGTGAAGGACAAAAGTGTCTCGCTGGTTTTAAGAGCCTATTGCAAAAACCTTAGTAAAAGATCCTTAATATGATGAGATCACTATGCTGTTTTTCAAAATCTACTCCAAAAAAGCTTGTCAAAGATCCTTTATATGATAGTAGCTCTGTACTATTTTGTCAGAACCTACTGCCAAAAAACACTTGTCAAAGATCCTGTGTAGGACAGAAGTGTCTCGCTGGTTTTAATAGCCTATTGCAAAAACACTACTAAAAGATCCTTCATATGACTGGAGCACTATGCTGTTTCTCGGAATCTACTGCAAAAAAAGCTTGTCAAAGTTCCCATACATGACAGTAGTTCTCTGCTATTTTGTAAGAACCTACTGCCAAAATACATGAGTCAAAGATCCTGTGTAAGACAGAAGTGTCTCACTGGTTTTAATAACCTATTGCAAAAACACTAGTAAAAGATCCTTCATATGACGGGAGCACTATGCTGTTTTTCAAAATCTACTCCAAAAAAAGTTTGTCAAAGATCCTTTATATGACAGTAGCTCTCTGCTATTTTGTCAGAACCTACTGCCAAAAAACATGAGTCAAAGATCCTGTGTAAGACAGAAGTGTCTCACATGTTTTAATAACACATTGCAAAAACACTAGTAAAAGATCCTTCATATGACGGGAGCACTATGCTGTTTCTCAAAATCTACTCCAAAAAAAACTTGTCAAAGATCCTTTATATGACAGTAGTCTCTGCTATTTTGTCAAAACCTACTGCCAAAAAACACTAGTCAAAGATCCTGTGTAGGACAGAAGTGTCTCACTGGTTTTAATAACCTATTGCAAAAACTCTAGTAAAAGATCCTTCATATGGCGGGAGCACTGTGCTGTTTCTCAGAATCTACTGCAAAAAAAGCTTGTCAAAGATCCTTTATATGACAGTAGCTCTCTGCTATTTTGTAAGAACCTACTGCCAAAAAACACGAGTCTAAGATCCTGTGTAGGACAGAAGTGTCTCGCTGGTTTTTAATAGACTATTGTAAAAACACTATTAAAAGATCCTTCATAAGACGGCAGCACTATGCTGTTACTCAGAATCTACTGCAAAAAAAGCTTGTTAAAGATCCTTTATATGACAGTAGTTCTCTGCTATTTCGTAGAAACATTTGTGATTTAGGGCTACATAAATAAACATTGATTGATTGAAGAACCTACTGTCAAAAAACACAAGTCTAAGATCCTGTGTAAGACAGAAGTGTCTCGCTAGTTTTAATAACCTATTGCAAAAAAACTAGTGAAAGATCCTTCATTTGACGGGAACACTGTGCTGTTTCTCAGAATCTACTGCAAAAAAAAGCTTGTCAAAGATCCTTTATATGACAGTAGCTCTCTGCTATTTTGTAAGAACCTACTGCCAAAAAAAAAAAAACTAGTCAAAGATCCTGTGTAGGACAGAAGTGTCTCGCTGGTTTTAATAACCTATTGCAAAAACACTAGTAAAAGAGGCTTCACGGTGGCAGAGGGGTTAGTGCGTCTGCCTCACAATACGAAGGTCCTGCAGTCCTGGGTTCAAATCCAGGCTCGGGATCTTTCTGTGTGGAGTTTGCATGTCCTCCCCGTGAATGCGTGGGTTCCTTCCGGGTACTCCGGCTTCCTCCCACCTCCAAAGACATGCACCTGGGGATAGGTTGATTGGCAACACTAAAATTGGCCCTAGTGTGTGAGTGTGAATGTTGTCTGTCTATCTGTGTTGGCCCTGCGATGAGGTGGCGACTTGTCCAGGGTGTACCCCGCCTTCTGCCCGATTGTAGCTGAGATAGGCGCCAGCGCCCCCCGCGACCCCGAAAGGGAATAAGCGGTAGAAAATGGATGGATGGATGGACTAGTAAAAGATCCTTCATATGACGGGAGCACTGTGCTGTTTCTCAGAATCTACTGCAAAAAAAAGCTTGTCAAAGATGGGTAGCCAGTGGAGTTGCTGCAGAACAGGTGTGAGTAGTTTGATTGGCAACACTAAATTGGCCCTAGTGTGTGAATGTGAGTGTGAATGTTGTCTGTCTATCTGTGTTGGCACTGCGATGAGATGGCGACTTGTCCAGGGTGTACCCCGCCTTCCGCCTGATTGTTGCTGAGATAGGCTCCAGCACCCCCTACAACCCCGAAAGGGATAAGTGGTAGGAAATGGATGGACAATTTTTTTTTTTTGCAGTAACTCCCTAAAAAAAAGCAGAGCGCTCTTGTCACGTATAGGATCTTTGAGTAGTATTTTTAGTAGAAATAATCTGTACCAGGGTCAAGCTGTGGTCAGCATAAAATCTTTATCGGCTGCAAAGGCAACATTTCATATTTTTAATATCACAAGTATAATAATAAGTTAACCAAAAATGTGACGAAAAACGGTAAACACCGCCTTTGACCTGTGACGACATGTATGGCAGGCATTTAGCTCCCGGCGAATGTTCACGTTCAATCCTGGACCCCGCGTGATGCTAACTCGGCGTCAACATTAGCGTAGTTAGCAGCAAAGTTAGCATAACGTATACCGTATTTCCTTGAATTGCCGCAGTATGCGCCTGCCTTGAATTACTGCCGGGTCAAACTCGCTTCCCAAAATAATTAGCGCATGCTTGGTATTACCGCCTGGTCAAACTCGTGACGTCACGAGTGACACTTCCCCTGTCATCATTTTCAAAATGGAGGAGGTTAATTTGAAATCGCATAAAGGGAAGAAGATTAACAGCTATTCAGTAGGATTTAAGGTCCAAGCTTACATCACACTCAAATTTTTACTGCATACCTTTGGTAAGTGCAGGAGTGAGAAGAGGTTTTAAAATAATTAGCGCATGCTTACTTTTACCGCATGCCTTTGGTAAGCGCAGGAGTGAGAAGTGGTTTTAAATGAATTAGCGGCCCGGTGGCAATTCAAGGAAATACGGTATTCTTCTTCTGTGTTTGTTTTCCTTCTCCTAACTTGGGAGATAAGCGTGGCAAAGAAGCCAAAGGAAAAGCATGAGAAACACAATTGGACACAAGCTGAAGTGAGGTCTAGAGAGGTGCACTGAGGTCTCGCATGGTTTGCACAAGTCCCGCCCTGCACGGAACTAGTCGATGCCGTTGCCGCCTTAGCCAAGGTCGTCATAGTCCTGGTCCTTCCCGGCGATGTCATCGTAGTCCTCCATCAACGGAGGGTGGACCTCGCCTTCGTCGTAGACTTTCACGTAGTCACCCGACTGCTCAGCGACTTCTTCATAGTCTGAAACCTCGGCCAGGTTCTGCTCATGGTCCTGGAAGGGGTTGTCGTCGTGCTGCAGGTCCAGGATCTGCTTACGTTCACGAGGGTCCTCCTGGTTCAAGTCATGGTCGTGAGGGTAGGCCGTGATTTGTTGGAAGGAGAACATGCTGCTCTGTCCACTGTCGGGATGCTCGGTGATGTTTTCGTAGCTCTGTGCTTCTAAACAATGACAGCAAAGTTACATTATAATGATTTTACCATTTTTAAGGAGGCACTGAAAAAACATTAGTCAAAAATCCTCTATAGTACAGTATGACAGGAGCACTCTGTTGTTAAAAGGATCTGCTGTAGAGGACCTATTGCAAAAACCCGAGTAATAGATCCTTCATATGACGGGAGCACTATGCTGTGTCTCAGAATCTACTGCAAAAAAAAAGCTTGTCAAAGATCCTTTATATAGCAGTCGCTCTCTGCTATTTTGTCAGAACCTACTGCCAAAAAACATGAGTCAAAGATCCTGTGTAAGACAGAAGTGTCCTGCTGGTTTTAATAACCTATTCCAAAAACCCTGGTAAAAGATAATTCATATGACGGGAGCGCTATGCGTTTTCTCAGAATCTACTGCAAAAAAAGCTTGTCAAAGACCCTTTATATGACAGTAGCTCTCTGTTATTTTGTAAGAACCTACTGCCAAAAAAAACGAGTCTAAGATCCTGTGTAGGACAGAAGTGTCTCGCTGGTTTTAAAAGCCTATTGCAAAAACACTAGTAAAAGATCCTTCATATGACGGGAGCACTATGCTGTTTCTCAGAATCTACTGCAAAAAAAAAGCTTGTCAAAGATCCTTTATTTGACAGTAGCTCACTGTTATTTTGTAAGAACCTACTGCCAAAAAAAACGAGTCTAAGATCCTGTGTAGGACAGAAGTGTCTCGCTGGTTTTAAAAGCCTATTGCAAAAACACTAGTAAAAGATCCTTCATATGACGGGAGCGCTATGCGTTTTCTCAGAATCTACTGCAAAAAAAGCTTGTCAAAGACCCTTTATATGACAGTAGCTCTCTGTTATTTTGTAAGAACCTACTGCCAAAAAAAACGAGTCTAAGATCCTGTGTAGGACAGAAGTGTCTCGCTGGTTTTAAAAGCCTATTGCAAAAACACTAGTAAAAGATCCTTCATATGACGGGAGCACTATGCTGTTTGTCAGAATCTACTGCAAAAAAAAGCTTGTCAAAGATCCTTTATTTGACAGTAGCTCACTGTTATTTTGTAAGAACCTACTGCCAAAAAAAACGAGTCTAAGATCCTGTGTAAGACAGAAGTGTCTCACTGGTTTTAATAACCTATTGCAAAAACACTAGTAAAAGATCCTTCATATGACAGGAGCACTCTGCTGTTTCTCAGAATCTACTGCAAAAAAAAAAGCTTGTCAAAGATCCTTTATATGACAGTAGCTCTCTGCTATTTTGTAAGAACCTACTGCCAAAAAACACGGGTCAAAGATCCTGCGTAGGACAGAAGTGTCTCGCTGGTTTTAATAGACTATTGCAAAAACTCTAGTAAAAGATCCTTCATATGACAGGAGCACTGTGCTGTTTCTCAGAATCTACTGCAAAAAAAGCTTGTCAAAGATCCTTTATACGACAGTAGTTCTCTGCTATTTTGTAAGAACCTACTGCCAAAAAACACAAGTCTAAGATCCTGTGTAAGACAGAAGTGTCCCACTGGTTTTAATAACCTATTGCAAAAACACTAGTAAAAGATCCTTCATATGGCGGGAGCACTGTGCTGTTTCTCAGAATCTACTGCAAAAAAAGCTTGTCAAAGATCCTTTATATGACAGTCGCTCTCTGCTATTTTGTAAGAACCTACTGCCAAAAAACACGAGTCAAAGATCCTGTGTAGGACAGAAGTGTCTCGCTGGTTTTAATAGCCTATTGCAAAAACACTAGTAAAAGATCCTTCATATGACAGGAGCACTATGCTGTTTCTCAGAATCTACTGCAAAAAAAAAGCTTGTCAAAGATCCTTTATTTGACAGTAGCTCACTGTTATTTTGTAAGAACCTACTGCCAAAAACACGAGTCAAAGATCCTGTGTAGGACAGAAGTCTCTCGCTGGTTTTAATAACCTATTGTAAAAAACACTAGTAAAAGATCCTTCATATGACGGGAGCACTATGCTGTTTCTCAGAATCTACTGCAAAAAAAAAAAAGCTTATCAAAAAGACCCTTTATATGATAGTATCTCTCTGATATTTTGTAAGAACCTACTGCCAAAAAACACGAGTCAAAGATCCTGTGTAGGACAGAAGTCTCTCGCTGGTTTTAATAACCTATTGTAAAAAACACTAGTAAAAGATCCTTCATATGACGGGAGCACTATGCTGTTTCTCAGAATCTACTGCAAAAAAAAAAAAGCTTATCAAAAAGACCCTTTATATGATAGTATCTCTCTGATATTTTGTAAGAACCTACTGCCAAAAAACACGAGTCAAAGATCCTGTGTAAGACAGAAGTGTCTCGCTGGTTTTAATAACCTATTGCAAAAACACTAGTAAAAATCTTTCATATGACGGGAGCACTATGCTGTTTCTCAGAATCTACTACAAAAAAAGCTTGTCAAAGATCAATGAATCAAAGATCAAAGATCCTTTATAAGACAGTAGCGCTCTGCTATTTTGTAAGAACCTACTGCCAAAAAACATGAGTCAAATATCTTGTGTAAGACAGAAGTGTCTCACTGGTCTTAATAACCTAATGCAAAAAAGGCCTGTCAAAGATCCTTAATATATGACTGTTTTCAACAACCTACATTAGTCAAAGATCCTCTATTTCAGTAACTCTCAAACCGTGGTACATGTACCACTAGTGGTACGCAGGCTTTATTTAGTGGTATGCCAAAGTATCACTTGATTAAAGTACAGCATTTTATTTTCTGATATTACATATAAATAAATACAGTGTTACTGTTCAAACTATGCGTAGTGTTACACTGTGCACAAATGTTAAATACACTTGTTAAATAAAACATCTGCCTTGTTTTTAATCAATACGTAGGCCTACTACGCTACTGTATTTTACTGTTGGTCATTACATTATGGTTGTACTTTGGAGAACCAAGACTTTTCTGAGGTGGGACTTGCTCTTTTGCAAGAACACTGAAGTCAAAGATCCTCTTTATGACAGGGGCTTTTTGCTGGGTTTTTTTAGAACCTACCGCCAAAAATGCGAGTCAAAGATAGTCTAAAAGACAGAAGAGCCCTGTCGTTTTTTAATAGACTATTGCAAAAAAATTCTCGTCAAAGATTGTTGATATGACAAGAGTTCTGCTGTTTTCTAAAGAACCTACAGCCAAAAACCCAAGTCAAAGATCCTTTCCATAACAGGATTAATCTGTTGTTTTTCATAACCTTCCCTTCCATTTATTTTCTACCACTTGTCCCATTCGGGGTCGAAGGGGGTGCTGGAGCCTATCCCAGCTATTAAAATAAAATTAGTCAAAGATCCTCTTTATAACAGGAGGTCTCGGCTGTTTTAATACCATACTAACAAACACACTCGAGTCAAAGATCCTCTCCATGACAAAGAGGATCTGCTGTTTTCAAACACAAGTTGCAAAAACGCAAGTCAAAGATCCTCAACATGACAGAAGTACTTTGCTGTTTTTCCTTAAACCTACTACAAAAGCATTAACGCCAAAGATCCTCTATATAACAGAGTTGATCGGCTGTTTTAAGCACATACTGAAAAAACACTAACCAGAGATCTTTTCTATGATGACCAACTTGAACGCAGCCTTTGACTTTGCAACATAAAAGACAAAAGAGAGGCAACGACATAAACCAAGTCATGGTTTATTTTAGTTCCCTGGGCTGACAGAAGTGGTTTCTTTGTTTCATTTCTCATCAGACGTCGGCCACAAAGTGAATTTTTTTTTGGGTCCCACAGACATTTTTTTTTTTTAAAGACGTGCTCACTGGCCAACAATAAATACCAAGTTTGAGTGATGCGTGGTCACAGTGTATTCTGGAATATTGTCAAACATTACAAACCATTCTTCATTTTACCTGCCAACAGAAACTGGGTCCGAGGAGGCAGGGCAGGAGTTGCGGTCTGGTTCCTCTCTTGGTAGTTATTTTCCCTGAGTGGTGGAAGAGAACATTAGTGTTTACAACTCAAATGTTTTTTTTTTTGTGACTTTGGAGAAATGTACGAGTTGATTTTTTGTCTTTCTTTGTCTCTATTAAGTGAGAGCGAGCTGCCAGTAAGCAAGATTAGCATAGCTAACACATATATATGCTGCAATTATCACAATTTTCCTAAAAAACTCTTAACTATTTTTTAAAAATGCCATTTGAATGCTATTTTACGGAAATGGACAAGTTGGTTTCAAAGTTTTTTGTCTATGAAGCGAGAGCTAGCTGTCACTTACCAAGATTAGCATAGTTAACACACAAACCGAAATTTACAATTATCACCATTTTCCCAAAAATACTATTATTATTCTCTCAATATAATTTGAAAAAAATAACATTTAAATGAATTATTGGCTAGTTTAAGGAAATGCACAAGTTTTTTTTCAATGTTTCGTTTTGTCATTAAAGCAAGAGCTAGCTTCAAGAAAGCAAGAATAGCATAGCTAACTCACATACCACAATCTGCAATTATTACCATTTTCCTTAAAATACTATCAATATTCTTCCAAAATACGTTAAAGAAAATAACTAAAATAAATTATTGTTAGTGAGTTTAAGGAAATGTACAAGTTCTTTTGAATTTTTTTTTTCCTCTATCAAGTGAGAGCTACTCGCCAATTAGAAAGATTAACATAGAATAGCTAACACACAAACCAACACTCAAATCATATATATATATATATATATATCTATCTATATATATATATAGATATATATATCTATATATATATATAGATAGATATATATATATCTATATATATATATAGATAGATATATATATCTATATATATATATATATAATATATATATATATATATATATATTATATATATATATATATATAATACATAAATGATAAATGGGTTGTACTTGTATAGCGCTTTTCTACCTTCAAGGTACTCAAAGCGCTTTGACACTACTTCCACATTTACCCATTCACACACACATTCACACACTGATGGAGGGAGCTGCCATGCAAGGCGCCAACCAGCACCCATCAGGAGCAAGGGTGAAGTGTCTTGCTCAGGACACAACGGACGTGACGAGGTTGGTACTAGGTGGGAATTGAACCAGGGACGCTCGGGTTGCGCACGGCCACTCTCCCCACTGCGCCACGCCGTCCCATACATACATATATATGATTATATACAGTGTATATAATAAACACATATATATATACATATATATATATACATACACACACACATATATTTACATATGTATATATGTATATACATACATATACACATATATACATATACAAATGTCTATATTGTATATATATACATATACACATATATATATGTATGAATGTATGTATGTATGTATATACGTACATATATACACACATGCATATATACACACATACATACATATATATACACACAAACATACTTACACATATATAAATATATACACATGTATACATATATACACATATGTACATACATATATACATATATATGTGGTGCAGTGGAAGAGTGGCCGTGCGCAACCCGAGGGTCCCTTGTTCAATCCCCACCTAGTACCAACCTCGTCACGTCCGTTGTGTCCTGAGCAAGACACTTCACCCTTAATCCTCATGGGTGCTGGTTAGCGCCTTGCATGGCAGCTCCCTCCATCAGTGTGTCAATGTGTGTGTGAATGGGTAAATGTGGAAGTAGTGTCAAAGCGCTTTGAGTACCTTGAAGGTAGAAAAACGCTATACAAGTACAACCATTATTTATCATTTACATACATACATGTAGACATACATATACATAAATACATATATACATACATGCATATATATACATTTATATACACACATACATACATACACATATATACACATGTATACATATATATCGCCCTATCCGCTCCACAGAGGACGCCATCTCCTCTGCACTCCACCTGAACTTAGAACATCTGGAAGGAAAGGACACACGTGCGGATGTTGTTCCTGGACTTCAGCTCGGCATTCAACACCATCATCCTGCAGCACTTGGTGAGTAAACTGGCCCCACTTGGATTCAGTACCCCCCTATGCAACTGGCTGCTTGACTTCCTCACAGACAGACCCCCAATCTGTGAGAGTGGGCAACAACACCTCCAGTGTCATCTCCCTGAGCACCGGCTCCCCCCAGAGCTACGTCTTGAGTCCGCTGCTGTTCACGTCGATGACTCATGACTGCTGCGCCAGGTCCACTACTAACCACATTGTGAAGTATAGGGACGACACGACAGTGGTGGGCCTCATCCGTGACAACAATGACATGGACAACAGGGAGGAGGTGAAACATCTGGTTGACTGGTGCAGAACCAACAACCTGGTCCTGAATGTCAACAAGACCAAGGAGATCATCGTTGACTTCAGGAAGCACCAGTCCAGCCACGCTCCACTCTACATCAACGGCGCAGCGGTAGAGATGGTAAGCAACACCAAGTTCCTGGGGGTGCAGATCACTGACAATATAACCTGGTCCCTACACACCGGAGCTTTTGTAAAAAGAGCTCAGCAGCGCATGCACTTTTTGCGTCGAATGAAAAGGGCACAGCTCCCTCCCCCCATTCTCAGCACATTCTACAGAGGCACTATAGAGAGCCTGCTGACCAACAGCATCTCTGTCTGGACTGGAGCCTGCAATGCCTCAGACTGGAAGTCTCTCCAGAGAGTGGTGAGGATGGCGGAAAAGCTTATCAGGACCCCTCTTCCTCCTATCCAGGAGATGGCAAAAAGCCGCTGCCTGACCAGGGCACAGAAAATCTGCAAAGACTCCTCCCAGCCCCACCAAGGACTGTTTTCACTGCTGGACTCTAGAAAGAGGTTCCGCAGCCTCCGAAGCAGAACCTCCAAGTTCTGTAACAGCTCCTTCCCGCAGGCCGTAAGACTCTTGAACGCATCATAATTAAATTATCCCCTCAACTCCCCCCAAAATGGATTAACTCGCTGGAATACAAAAGACAATACAACATACATCCATAAACGTGGACGCTTGTGAAAAAGTGCAATATATTATCTGTACATTAATCTATTTATTTATTTATATATATTTATATATATTTATATTATATATATATTTACCGTATTTCCTTGAATTGCCGCAGGGCATATAGTATGCGCCTGCCTTGAATTACTGCCGGGTCAAACTGGCTTCCCAAAATAATTAGCGCATGCTTAGTATTACCGCCTGGTCAAACTCATGACGTCACAAGTGACACTTCCCCTGTCAGCATTTTCAAAATGGAGGAGGCTGATTTCAATACCGGTAATTTGAAATCGCATAAAGCTTAGATCACAATCAAATTTTTACTGCATACCTTTGGTAAGTGCCGGAGTGAGAAGAGGTTTTAAAATAATTAGCGCATGCTTACTTTTACCGCATGCCTTTGGTAAGCGCAGGAGTTAGAAGAGGTTTTAAATTAATTAGCGCCCCGGCGGTAATTCAAGGAAATACGGTATATATTATTAATATATATTTATTTAATTATACATGCACCTTATTGCTATTTTTTTTTCCTGCACTACCATTAGCTTATGTAACGAAATTTCGTTACTATCTATGTGTATATGTACATGTATACATACGTACATGTATGTATATATGTATATATAGGTATATATAGGTATACATGTATATTTTTAGACTTACACTTCCTTTTGATTGTCATTCAAATTTGAACTTTACAGCACAGATAAGAACGCATACATATATACATACGCATACATACATTTATATATACATATATACATACACATATTTACATGCATATATATACATACATACACACACATATATATATGTATATATATATATATATATACATACATACATACAAACAAACATACATACATACATACATACATACACATATATACATGCATATATATATACATGTATATATATACATGTATATATATATATACATGTATATATATATATATATATTTATATATATACATATAAATATATATACATATAAATAAATATATATATATATATATATATATATCGTAGTGGTTTGTGTTGTGGTTTGTGCAGCCCTTTGAGAAATTAGAGATTTAGGGCTGTATAAGCAAACATTGATTGATTGATTGATATATATGTAAACATATATACTGTATGTATATTAATATATATATATATATATACACACACACATTCACATATATATATATATATATATATAATTAGCGGTATGGCGTAGTGGGTAGAGCGGCCGTGCCAGAAACCTGAGGGTTGCAGGTTCGCTTCCCACCTATGGACATCAAAGTTGCTGCCGTTGTGTCCTTGGGCAGGACACTTCACCCTTTGCCCCCGGTGCCGCTCACACCGGTGAATGAATGATGAATGAATGATTGGTCGTGGTCGGAGGGGACGTAGGCGCAAACTGCCAGCCAAGCTTCCGTCAGTCTACCCCAGGGCAGCTGTGGCTACTGATGTAGCTTACCACCACCAGGTGTGAATGAATGATGGGTTCCCACTTCTCTGTGAGCGCTTTGAGTATATAACAATAGAAGAGCGCGATATAAATCTAATCCATTACATATATATATATATATATATATATATATATATATATATATATATATATATGATGAATATATACAGCGAGGAAGAGAGAGAGAGAGAGAGAGAGAGAGAGAGATAATATTTTTGTATTACTTGGTCGTTGCTTTGTGATCCAGCTGGTATTTTTCTGTGAAACAAACAAAAAAAGATTCAGTTAAAAAAAAAAATCCTTTTTCTAAATTCATTAATCTAGTTATTTTTTTAATTCACATTTAATACTACGCCACATTGCCCACGGCGAGCTTCAAAATGTCGATTACAGTAAGAGAGGGCAAAACATATCTACCATCTACTGCTACGTGTGACTAAATATTATCGCTGGACAGATGTTTTGCTGCAAAAACACCAGTCAAAGATTCTCTATTCACTCTTTCTTAACCATTGGGTCCGTTGTTGGGCAGCGACCGCCCCCTAGTGGGCTGCCAAAAAACATGTTTCTCAGCTGTGGTACTTTGAGGCTGCAGTGGTAATACACCTTTCCACCAGCTGTGGCAGTAATGCGTCAGTCAGTTGACTGAGGGACAAATCACAAGCTCCAACAATCAGAAGAAGTCACGAAGAAGTAGTCCTC
>NC_084614.1:69869889-69909889 GCF_033978795.1 Nerophis ophidion
AAATCTTTAACATCAATATTTATGGAACATGTCCACAAAAAATCTAGCTGTCAACACTGAATATTGCATTGTTGCATTTCTTTTCACAGTTTATGAACTTATATTCATATTTTGTTGAAGTATTATTAAATAAATATACTTATAAAGGATTATTGAATTGTTGCTATTTTTAGAATATTTAAAAAAAAAAATCTCACATACCCCTTGGCATACCTTCTAGTACCCCCAGGGGTCCGCGTACTCCCATTTGAGAACCACTGATATAGAGGATCTTTGACTTGTGTTTTTGCAGTAGCTCTTTAAAAACATTTGAGTGATTCTGTCAGTTAGAGGATCTTTGACTTCTGTTTGGCATTAGCTCCATAAAACAGCTGAGTAATCCGGTCACATTTTGGATCTTGGACTATTTTTTTTTTTTTTTTTTGCAGTAAGTCTTAAAAATACAGCATAACGCTCCTATGTCATATCAAGGATCTTTGACTAGCTTTTATTTTTTTTTACAGTACATTCATACAAACAAATGTGGACCTGTTATATAGATGATCTTTAACTCACATTTTTGCAAGATGTCTTTAAAAAAAACAGCAAAGCGCTCTCATCATATAGAGGAACTTTGACTAGTGTTTTTGCAGTAGTTCTTAAAATACAACTTAGTGCCACTATGTTGTATCAAGGATCTTTGACTAGCTTTGATTTTTTTTTTTTACAGGGCATTCTTAAAACAGATATGGACCTGTTACATTGAGGATATTTAACTCACTTTTTGCAAGAATTATTTAAAAAACAGAGGACCACTACTGTCAATTTCAGGATCTTTAACACTTGTTTGGCACTAGCTCTTTAAAACAGCTGAGTAATCCTGTCATATATTGGACCTTGGACTAGTTTTTTGCATTAGGTCTTAAAAATACAACAGTGTTCCTATGTCATCTAAAGGATCTTTGACTAGCTTTTATTTTTTACAGTACATTCGCAAAAACAAATGTGGACTTGTAATAAAGAGAATCTTTAACCCACACATTTGCAAAAAATTAGAAAAAACAGCGGAGTACTCCTGTCATATAGAGGATCTTGGACTAGTGTTTTTGCAGTAGCTCTTAAAATACAACTTAGTGCTACTATGTCGTATCAAGGATGTTTGACTAGCTTTGATTTTTTTTACAGGACATTCTTAAAAACAGATATGGATCTGTTACATTGAGGATCTTTAACTAACATTTCTAGGTCTTTAAAAAACAGCGGACCACTACTGTCAATTACAGGATCTTCAACACTTGTTTGGCAGTAGCTCCTTAAAACATCTGAGTAACCTTTAATATATTGGATCTTGGACTAGTTTTTTGCCATAGGTCTTAAAAAATACAACATAGTGTTCCTATGTCATATCAAGGATCTTTGACTCGCTTTACAGTACATTCGAAAAAACAAATGTGGACTTGTTATATAGAGGATTTTTAACTCATATTTTTGTAGGAAGTTAAAAAAAAACAAACAGCGGAGCACTCCCCTCATATAGAGGATCTTTGACTAGAGTTTTTGCAGTAGCGCCTCAACAGCTGATTAATCCTGTCATATATTGGCTCTTTGACTAGTTTTTGCAGTAGGTCTTAAAAATACAACATAGTGCTCCTATGTCATATCAAGGACCTTCGACTAGCTTTTATTTTTTACAGTACATTCATAAAAACAAATGTGGACCTGTTAAGTAGATGATCTTTAACTCACATTTTTGCAAGAAGTCTCCTGTCATTAGACGATCTTTGACTAGTGCTTTATCTGGAGGAACTTAAAATTAGCATAAGACTTAAATCAGTGGACCTTTACCCAGCATTTCTTGCAAAATTTTGTTAAAAAACAAAACAAAACAGTTCTATCAGTATTTTGCAGTAGGTCCATAAAACTGCAGAGTTCTTCCATCATATAGAACAGGGGCCTCAAACTCAATTTACCTGGGGGACACTGGATGCAGAGTCTGGGCCGCAAAAAAAGATTTCTTGAATTTTTTTTTTCTCTGTGCAAATAAGACGCGCCTGGGTGCCCCTGTGCTCAACAAAGAAATAATGCATCTCCCACTTTTCCTGGAATTGTCTTTGCTCATCACAAACCTTTATCACTGCAAGCTTTGAAAAAGACATGTTTGGGGTTGTGGAATATATTTGTATTTAGCCGACGAACGGAGAATGTTAATTCCGCAATGTGTTTCGTTCCGCTTTTCCTCCCTAAAGCAACACGGGGGTCGGCGGATAATAGCCAGGAAAGTACCGGGATAGCGAGCGCAAAAAAGTGACGGCTCCCGGAGTGTTTTCCGGCGTCATATAGAAATATATGTAGTGTTCATTGTGTGAGGCAATGCAAATTAAACAATAAAAAAAAACAAATAACGGTTTGAATTGGTCTAGGTTATTGGGGACTGTTATAACTGACGGACAGGTGTCGCGGTGCAACTGCAGCCAGGCACATATGAAAACCCTCGTCTCCATGGCAACGTCTCTGTCGCTTTCACTCATTTGCCGCTTTTCCACTAACGCAGGGGTAGGCAACCCAAAACGTTGAAAGAACCATTTTGGACCCAAATAACACAACGCGGGCTTCAGGGTGTAAGAGGGGTTAGTGCGTCTGCCTCACAATACCAAGGTCCTGAGTAGTCAGGGTTCAATCCTGGGCTCGGGATCTTTCTGGGTGGAGTTTGCATGTCCTCCCCGTGAATGGGTGGGTTCCCTCCGGGTTCGTCCCCACTTCCAAAGACATGCACCTGGGGATAGGTTGATTGGCAACACTAAATTGGTCCTAGTGTGTGAATGTGAGTGTGAATGTTGTCTATCTGTGTTGGCCCTGTGATGAGTTTGCGACTTGTCCAGCGTGTACGCCGCCTTCCGCCCGATTGTAGCTGAGATAGGCACCAGCGCTCCAAGCGACCCCAAAGGGAATAAGCGGTAGAAAATGGATGGATGGATAACACAACGCTGTCAAGCACCATTCATATAAAACTTGCGGACTGCACTAACATTACATTCATATTAAGGTGGGGGCCGCAAAATAACGTCTCGCGGGCCGCAATTGGCCCATGGGCCGTATATCTGAGACCCCTGATATAGAGGATCTTTGACAAGCGTTTTTGCAGATATTGTAAAAGTGACTAGAGTAATTTTCAGAAATAAAATGTAATATTTTTCCCTTTTAAATCGTCATAAAGTCCAAGGTACCATTGAAGTAATTATTGTGTCCGCCAGCAGAGGGAAGCAGAGTGCAATATTGTGTATTGAACTGCTGTCAATGTAACACCGCTTTGCTTTTCACAGTAAATGAATAAAAACATTCATCCATCAATTTTCTACCGATTGTCCCATTTGGGGTCGCAGGGGGGGGGGGGGCGCTGGAGCCTCTCTCAACAATTAGAAAATAATACATTTAAACTAAATATAAAATACACCTTAAATTGGTGCCAAAGTGGGGCTGCTTTCCCTTGGTGGAGGTCTTTACTCTTCTCACTTCAGTGCCATTCAAGTTGTTAATGTGTTAAATGTGCCGAGTGGACAGTACTGCTGGAGAGTGCAAAGGTCGCCTTGCGTAATCGTGTCAGGTGGATGACATTTTATAACCCCCTTGGGCTGAACACACGTCCCAGGGTCCATTTAACGATGCAAAGTTTTACATGACCAAAAAAACAAGTCCAAGCACAGATCAAGCTTTTTGAAAATGTTTATTGACAATGTCTCCCCCCCCCCTGTAAAATACATCGTATAAAAACATTTGCATTCATGTCACAACATTCAGTAAGCATTCTGGGCATTTAAGGCACTGGTGTTAGTGCTTACATTTATATTTGGCACCGCTTTACATTTTTAACAAACATTTATTTTGTACTTTGGGCTGTTTTATTTGAAGTGTAAATAATCAAGAGTCAATAAACGACCTTTAGCAGAAAACTGAATTAACTAAATTGAAGCATTTGAGTAACTGACACGTCACAAAAAAAAAAAAAAAAAAAAGACTAACGTCCCATTTTGGCCCTCAAGAACAGTTTGCCATAATTTTATCTCGGTATGTAAAAATTAGGGGGGGAAAAAATGTCTCTAAAAATGCAACAATTTCTTATTTTTGAGTGCTCTAAATTTCTGAAATTCTACAAAATAAGACATTACAACATGATTAGCATTTTAGAAATCATAACACATTTTTCCTCAAAGCAGATTTAATTTCACCCCACCACGATTTTGCACGAAGATCGATAAAATACGTGTAATTATTGACAGAAAGGATTATTTTTATTTGATTGTACGACCAAAGGTTTTACTTAAATTTCTTCATCCAGATTTTTCCCATTTTTGAGATCTTCGAATCCATAGAATTTACCCTTAAGAGCCACAACTTTGCGCTAAAAATCAATAAAACACGCCATCGATCACAGCGAGAGAAATTGATTATTTTACCTGATCGTGTTACAATATCACATTAGAGCACATTAAACGTTCATTAATTTCACCTATCATCCACAATTTGTGCGGCGTCTTCAGTAATGCGGACGTTGTACCGATCTGTTGTGGTGAAGAAGGAGCTGAGCCGGAAGGCAAAGCTCTCAATTTACCGGTCGATCTACATTCCCATCCTCACCTATGGTCATGAGCTTTGGGTCATGACCGAAAGGATAAGATCACGGGTACAAGCGGCCGAAAGGAGTTTCCTCCGCCGTGTGGCGGGGCTCTCCCTTAGAGATAGGGTGAGAAGCTCTGTCATCCGGGAGGAACTCAAAGTAAAGCCGCTGCTCCTCCACATCGAGAGGAGCCAGATTAAGTGGTTCGGGCATCTGGTCAGGATGCCACCCGAACGCCTCCCGAGGGAGGTGTTTAGGGCACGTCCAACCGGTAGGAGGCCACGGGGAAGACCCAGGACACGTTGGGAAGACTATGTCTCCCGGCTGGCCTGGGAACGCCTCGGGATCCCCCGGGAAGAGCTAGACGAAGTGGCTGGGGAGAGGGAAGTCTGGGCTTCCCTGCTTAGGCTGCTGCCCCCGCGACCCGACCTCTGATAAGCGGAAGAAGATGGATGGATGGATGGATCCACAATTTAGCGATAAGATCTGTGAAATAAGTTATAAACCACTATATCGTGATTAGCAACAGTTATTTTACTTTATCGTACAATTAAGAATTACACTTCAATTTCTTTAACCAACTTTTTCCTATTTCCAAGCACCCCGAATTCATGAAATGTATCCTTACACAGGACAATTTAGCACTTTCCCCCTCCATAAGTAATCAAAAAACAGCATTAGAGACATAAATTGCCTATTTTAACCGACCGCTTTACAAAAGACGGTTTTAAGGCACATTTTCCGAAATACATTTAACTAAAATGCAAGCACTGTTGTAAACTTCACCCCTCAACCAGGTTTCAGCGCTAAGATCAATAAAATACATGCTTTGTTTGAAACAGAAAGGATTATTTCTAACTTGATCGTATGACAAAAAAAAATACTTAAATTAAAGCTTTACTAAAATGATCATTTCTAACAAACCGTTTTCTGATTTCCAAGTGTTTTAGAAAAAACAACATTGCGAAAGAATTACACATTGTTGTTACCTTAATAGATAGTACTTTATTAATGTCGTAAAGTGCCAATTATTTATTTATTTTTAGTAATTTTGAGGGATTCCATCCATTATTTACTGTCAAGTGTGTACTGTATTACAAAAAATATATATATATATATTTTTTTCCGGCCTTTTGTCGCCATGAGCTACTCACCAATTAAGCCGACATTAAGACATAATGACAACAGAGTATTTAATGTATTTCTAGACTACTTTTTAATACATTCATGGTAAAAATCGACCTATTTCAGTCAAAGCCTGTACTAAAATGATACTTTTTAACAAACTGTTTTCTGATTTCCAAGTGTTCTGGAAAAAATAATATTGCAAAAGAAATTACACATTTTCATTACGTTAATGTCGTAAAGTGCCGAAATTGTGTTATTTTTTTGTGCTTTTGAGTCTTTCCATCCAATATTTTCAGTCAAGTGTGTACTGTATTACAAAAAATATATATATATATATTTTTTTTCCGGCTTTTTGTCGCCATGAGCTACTCACCAATTAAGCCGACATTAAGACATAATGACAACAGAGTATTTAATGTATTTCTAGACTACTTTTTAATACATTCATGGTAAAAATCGACCTATTTCAGTCAAAGCCTGTAATAAAATGATACTTTTTAACAAACTGTTTTCTGATTTCCAAGTGTTCTGGAAAAAATTATATTGCAAAAGAAATTACACATTTTCATTACGTTAATGTTGTAAAGTGCCGAAATTGTGTTATTTTTTTGTGCTTTTGAGTGTTTCCATCCACTATTTTCAGTCAAGTGTGTACTGTATTACAAAAATAATTTTTTTTCCAGCCTCTTGTCACCGTGTGCTACTCGCTAATCAAGGCGACATTAAGACATAATGACAACATTATGACAACAGAGAATTTATAGTCTCGATAGATCGCTTTTTAATATATTCACAGTAAAAATCCACGCATTTCAGACACAAGCTTTACTAAAATGATACTTTTTAACAAACCGTTTTCTGATATCCAAATGTTAAAAATTAAAAAAAAAAAAATATTAAGAAAGAAATTACACGTTTTTGTTACGTTAATGTCATAAAGTGCCAAAATGGTGTTATATTGTTGTACTTTTGGCCGTGTGTTACTTGCGAATTAAGGCATCATTTAAACATAATGACAAGACTATGAGAATTTAAAGGCCTACTGAAACCCACAACTACCGACCATGCAGTCTGATAGTTTATATATCAATGATGAAATATTAACATTGCAACACATGCCAATACGGCCTTTTTAGTTTACTAAATTGCAATTTTAAATTTCCCGCGAGTTTCTTGTTGAAAAAACGTCGCGGAATGATTACGTGTACGCGTGACGTCACGGACTGTAAGGAAACATTAGCGCTGCACCAAACACTGCTAAAAGTTGTCTCTGTTCATGGCGTAATTACCCAGTATTTTGGACATCTGTGTTGCTGAATCTTTTGCAATTTGTTCATTTAATAATGGAGACTATAAAAAAACAATGCTGTTGGTGGAAAGCGGTGTATTGCAGCTGTTTTTAGCACCGAGACACAGCCGGTGTTTCTTTGTTTTTAACACAGAGCGGTCAAGCAAACATGTTTTCTCCACGTCAACCAGCATGTTTTTGGATCGGGAAATCGTGATATATATCTTAGCGGAGAAATCACTGGATTATTCGTCATCCTGCAGTAGCTGTTTAAAAGGCAGCTGTGAGCTTGGCTCCTCGGCTTCTCTCTGAGACACTGCGTGTTCTCCGCAGCCATCCGACCTCGAGGTATGTCTTTACAATCTTTAAAATCTCACCAAAACAGTATTAAAACAATAAGCAGATAAGGGATCTTCCAGAATTATCCTAGTAAATGTGTCTAATTACATTTGAAACGCTCACACTGCCGCCGCCCTGAGCCGTTGCTTTTTCTTTCTTTCTAGTCCTTCACTATCAATATCCTAATTCCCAAATCTTTCATCCTCGCTCAATTTAATGGGGAAATTGTCG
Organism: Nerophis ophidion; assembly: GCF_033978795.1. Lineage (NCBI taxonomy): Eukaryota > Metazoa > Chordata > Actinopteri > Syngnathiformes > Syngnathidae > Nerophis > Nerophis ophidion. The sequence goes on from NC_084614.1 coordinate 69,877,467, forward strand.
CTTTCTCGGTTCAGAATTGCTCTTCCTGCTGGTGGCTCCCATTAAAAACAATGCGAATATGTGTGGAGCCCTGCAACTTGTGACGTCACGCGCACATACTTCCGATAAAGGCAGGGCTTTTCTATTAGCGACCAAAAGTTGCGAACTTTATCGTCGATGTTCTCTACTAAATCCTTTCAGCAAAAATATGGCAATATCGCGAAATGATCAAGTAAGACACATAGAATGGACCTGCTATTCCCGTTTAAATAAGAAAATCTCATTTCAGTAGGCCTGTAATGTCTCCATAGATCTCTTTTTAATATATTCACAGTAAAACCTGACACATTTCCGACACAAGCTTCACTATAAATAAGGCACACAGAAGGTGAACAGTATAATTAGCTACTATTACGAAAAAAATACTACTTTTTATGTGTTGTTAAAGTTAAAGTACACATGATTGTCTCACAAACAATAAGTGTGGCGAAATTATTCACTGCATTTGACCCATCACCCTTGATCACCCCCTGGGAAGTGAGGGGAGCAGTGTGGCCGTGCCCGGGACTCATTTTTGGTGATTTAACCCCAAATTACAACCCTATATGCTGAGTGCCAAGCAGGGAGGTAATGGGTCCCATTTTTATAGTCTCTGGTATAACTCGGCCGGGGTTTCAACTCACGACTATTATTAACTTGTGTGATGACTTTATTATGCTGATAGTATATATTTGTACCATGAATTGATTAACGTGGACCCCGACTTAAACAAGTTGAAAAACTTATTCGGGTGTTACCATTTAGTGGTCAATTGTACGGAATATGTACTGAACTGTGCAATCTACTAACAAAAGTTTCAATCAATCAGTCAATCAATCAAGACCTACCAGTAACTTAACTAAACGACAAACTTCACAGTTGTATAATAATATTTTCACATTAAGTTAAAAGATCTGAGCGAGTGAGGTAAAACCGTGGCACAACACAAATGCCAACGTTTGACTATTGGCCCTTGTGTTTGTGAACGTGGCGGCCCGCGGAGTTCGTGCTCGACAGGAACGGGAGGATCTTCTCAAAGAGCAGGACGCAGCCCGCGAAGCCTGAGAGCCCACACACAGCGCGAGGCGATTTTTCAAACAATAAAAACATACTTTTACTTTTGCTTCCAGCGTTGACTTACCTAAGGCTGGTCCCAGCCAGTAAATGAAGCAGTATTCCAGGTAGGTGTGTCCGCTGCAGGGGAACTGGACGGAGAAGGCCAGGACGGGGTTAAAGACCGCCCCGGAAATGCTGCCACCTGTGGATCGACAAAACAAACGGTGATAAAACTGCAGAATGTTAACATGAGTCAACAGGAATTATTTGACGAGATCAGATTACTGTACACCACAAAAATTTTCACAGCATATTTTTCCCGTGAAATGCGATAAATTCATGAAGTTCACCCTTAAGGACAACAGGTTGGCGCTTAAGTCAAAAATAAATGTGTTTGACGACTAAAGCACAATGTGAATATTTTACTTGCTAGGAGGGCTGGGCTTTATATATATGTATTTTGGTTCGGTACGTACCTCGGTTCAGAGGTCACGGTTCGGTTAATTTTCGGTACAGTAAGAAAACAACGAAATATAAATTTTTTGGTTATTTATTTACCAAATTTGCAACATCTTCCACCAAAAATATTTTTCTTAGTGACATATTTGATGTGAAGTAATGGGAATCTTGGGTAGGTCAATAATTCATAATAACGTTGATTTTGATTCAATATTATGTTTTGTGCAATGACAGTTTGAAAGAAAAAAAAAACAGCTTTGTTTTATTAGTCAACATTGCAACTTTTTCTAAATTACTTTTAGCCTATAAGCTTTTTTATTTTCACTTTTGCTCATGTTTTTGTTTATTTTAATAGCATTTTTAGAATGTTCCGTGGGCATTTAAAACATTAGCTGTGGGCCGCAAATGGCTTTCGGGGCACACTTTTGACACCCCTGCTACAGATAATAAAAAATAAAATCTGATAAATCTATGGGTAAAAAGCAGAGCCTGGCGACACATGCGTGTTTATCATAACTCTCTCGCTCTCTCTGTCACTCCCACACGACTGCTGCTGCTTGCACAATTTGTTTTGTTTTTAACCACTTCTTAACCCTGAACGTACATTTAAAATGCACGCAATCCTAACTTAAAATGCCGGACATTTGAGGCATTTAAGAAACTCCACCCGGACAGCCCAGCAAAAGAGGACATATCCGGTGAAATGAGGAGGTATGGTCAGTCTATCGTAGCCCGGTCGCTACTAGCATGCTGTGTATTGTGCCTCGGTGTGCATTGTTTACACAACGTGCGGTACGCTACTTAATATGTCCGTGTGGAAACTCATTCGGTACACCTCTGAACCAAACCAAAACCCCCGTACCGAAACGGTTCAATACAAATACACGTACCGTTACACCCCTGATATATATATATGTATATATATATATATATATATATATATATATATATACATATATATATATATGAATATATATATATGAATATATATATATATATATATATATATATATATATATATATATATATATATATATAAAACCACCTGCAACATCACGCCGTGACTTATTTGGAGTTTTTTGGGGGATTTTGTGTAGTCATTGTCTTGCGCTCCTATTTTTATGTTTTTTCCTGTTTTGTTGGTATTTTCCTGTAGCAGTTTGATGTCTTCCTTGAACGCTATTCCCCGCACCTGCTTTGTTTTTGCAAACAAGACTATTTAAATTGTGCGGACGCTATCCTTCTTGGTGGGGACATTGTTGATTGTCATGTTATGTACTGATGTACTTTGTGGACGCCGTCTGCTCCACACGCTGTAAGTCTTTGCTCCAGCATTCTGTTTTTGTTTACTTTGCAACCTTAAGCTTCAATGCTTTTTTTTAGTGGCACTCGCCTTTTGTTTATTTTTGGTTTTAGCGTTAGGTACCTTTTTTACCTCACACTGCCTCCCGCATATTGTGATCACGACAAACCATGTTCCCAAATTCTACAAAACAATTAGCTACCAGCTGCCACCTACTGATATGGAAGAGTATTACACGGTTACTCTGCCGAGCTTTGGACAACACAGACACTAAACAACAACACATTATTTTCGGGTTATAATTACTCGTTAACAAAAAAATATTTTTAACCCAATTAGGTGAATTTACATAATCTCACACGGCACACCAGACTATATATCACGGCACAGTGGTTGAAAAACACTGGCTTAAACCATGTTGCCGACACAAACAAAGCAATTAGCTACCTGCTGCCACCTGTTGATATGCCGAGCTCTAGACAGCACAGACACTCAACAACGGCACATTTGCGGATTATAATTACGGGTTTTGCAAAAAATATTTTTAACCCAATTCGGTGAAATTACATAATCTCCCACGGCACACCAGACTGTATCTCACGGCACAATTGGACCGCTCGTCGGGACCCAGGATGGACCGCTCGCCTGTATCGATTGGGGACATCTCTACACTGCTGCTCCGCCTCCGCTTGAGATGGTCTCCTGTGGACGGGACTCTCGCTGCTGTCTTGGATCCGCTTTGGACTGAACTCTCGCGGCTGTGTTGGAGCCACTATGGATTGAACTTTCGCAGCATCATGTTAGACCCGCTCGACATCCATTGCTTTCGGTCCCCTAGGGGGGGGGGGGGGGGGTTTGCCCACATCTGAGGTCCTCTCCAAGGTTTCTCATAGTCAGCATTGTCACTGGCGTCCCACTGGATGTGAATTCTCCCTGCCCACTGGGTGTGAGTTTTCCTTGCCCTTTTGTGGGTTCTTCCGAGGATGTTGTAGTCGTAATGATTTGTGCAGTCCTTTGAGACATTTGTGATTTGGTGCTATATAAATAAACATTGATTGATTGATTGACAATTGAAAAAAAAACTGGCGTAAGAAATAAAAAAAATTTCATGTGGTATATATACCTTCTACATCGCTAGAACTGCTTTGGTGGATGTGGCCATCTTGATTTTCAACCTCATAAATGGAAGACTCACAACACACCTGTGACGCCTTTTCCATCGCCGACATCCAACTTTTAAGGTAAATGGAACGCACCTTAAGAACAATAAAAGTGTAGATGCTGTACCTCAGTGTTTTTCAACCACTGTGCCGCGGCGGCACACTAGTATACAGTGAGATATAGTCTGGTGTGGCGTGGGAGATTATGTAATTTCACCTAATTAGGTTAAAAAAGTTTTTTTGCAAACCAGTAATTATAATCCGCAAATGTGCTGTTGTTGAGTGTCTGTACTGTCTGGAGCAGTGGTTCTCAAATGGGGGTACGAGTACCCCTGGGGGTACTTGAAGGTATGCCAAGGGGTACGTGAGATTTTTTTGAAATATTCTAAAAATAGCAACAATTCTAAAATCCTTTATAAATATATTTATTGAATAATACATCAACAAAATATGAATGTAAGTTCATAAACTGTGAAAATAAATGCAACAATGCAATATTCAGTGTTGACAGCTAGATTGTTTGGGGACATGTGCCATAAATATTGATGTTAAAAATTTCTTTTTTTGTGAAGAAATGTTTAAAATGAAGTTCATGAATCCAGATGGATCTCTATTAAAATCCCCAAAGAGGGCACTTTAAGTTGATAATTACTTCTATGTGTAGAAATCTTTATTTATAATTGAATCACTTGTTTATTTTCAACAAGTTTTTAGTTATTTTTTATATCTTTTTTTCCAAATAGTTCAAGAAAGACCACTACAAATGAGCAATATTTTGCACTGTTATACAATTCAATAAATTTGAAACTGATGACATAGTGCTGTATTTTACTTCTTTATCTCTTTTTTTCCAACCAGAAATGCTTTGCTCTGATTAGGGGATACTTGATTTAAAAAAAAATTCACAGGGGGTACATCACTGACAAAAGGTTGAGAACCACTGGTCTAGAGCTTGGCATATCAGTAGGTGGCAGCAGGTTAATTGTTTTGTAGATGTCAGGAACATGGTTTGTCGTAATCACAATATGCGGGAGGCAGCGTGCCGATAAAAATGTTTCTAATGCACAAACCAAAAAAAAAAAAAAAAGGCCTGAATTGATATACGTGGACCCCGACTTAAACAAGTTGAAAAACTTATTCGGGTGTTACCATTGAGTGGTCAATTGTACGGAATATGTACTGTACTGTGCAATCCACTAATAAAAGTCTCAATCAACCAATCAAAAATGAAATAACCACATGCTGGTTGCAAGAGTTGCCACTCCTACGTCTGTGGCTGACTGGGAGATAGTTGGCCTTATTTTAAGATGTGTAGCAAAGCCTTTTTTACACCATGGTATGCGTTATTATCAATAAGCCTCAAAAGTTGTGCAAACAGTTAAATTTCAAAGCGTCCGAATAAACCTAAACATGGGTTCAAGGGAGCGTCGAAAAAGTACGAAATTTAGCTTGCTTGTAACTAAACGCAGTTTGAACCTCTGGCATCAAATATTGCTGAGGTTGTACAATCTGGATTTCAGCCAAAATTCTTCAAGACTTGTTTGGGGGGATTTCAAATCCCTATAACGAACAAAGTTGTTGGTATAGAAATGCTAGCAAAAGTTGTAACGTAGCTATATCAGCTATATGCTAACATTGCCCTCACATACCAACAGCAAAAAACATGCAAGGTTAGCATCATGTTGCCGCTGTCACGCCAAATGTCTTCCCCCCACAAAAACCTTCCCCCCCATTTACTTCCGGGGTCGTGATTAATACAGACGTATGTTAATGCTGAATTATTTTTAAAAAAATAAAAAAAAAATAAAAAAAATTTTTACAAACACAAGCTATGGGATGACGTAAGAGGAAACGTTAGGAAACGTGACCCTGGAAGTAAATACGTCATCCCATAGCTTGTGTTTGTAATTTTTTTTTTTTTTTTTTTTTTTTATATAGCGTTAACAAAACGTCTGTATTTTTACAATATAACGTTATATTTTTATAACATAGCGTTAACAAAACGTCTGTATTAATCATGACCCCGGAAGTAAATGAAGGGGGGCGGGAGGGTTTGTAGGGGGGAAGAAATTTGGCGTGACAGCGCCAAAGAAACTCAAACCAAACCAACATTAAGCTTCCAGTTTATTAACTGACTGACAGATAGTTGGCTTTGTTTTAGGATGTTTATACTTTTTGAAATATCGTTAGTAGGCCACTTAAGTTGCCGTACCGCTAAGAAAAGGCATTGAAGCTTAAGGATGGCTATGTAAAATGAAACTAAAACTGAACTGGCTGCAAAGTAAACAAAAACATAATGCTGGACGACAGCAAAGACTTACAGCGCGTGGAGCAGACAGCGTCACATCCCATTTCACTGGATTGTAAATAACCTAATGTAAATAATCAAATGTATTTCTAATGTATTTACTAGTTCTTATGCTATCTGAACTCACTATGTTCTCTGCTCGCTGTACATATCCTACCAAGTAAGACCTACACTGTTTCAATGTCCATTTCTCTGTTGATGCAATTGTTGATGACTGAAGTACTGATATCAACCAAAGCTCCTCATCCCACCCCCCGGATTGTAAATAATTCAACGTATATACTATGATGATTAACTTGTGTGATGACTGTATTATGCTGATAGTATATATTTGTACCATGAATTGATTAATGTGGACCCTGACTTAAACATGTTGAAAAATGTATTCGGGTGTAACCATTTAGTGGTCAATTGTACGAAATATGTATTGAACTGTGTAATCTACTAATAAAAGTTTCAATCAATCAATCAATCAATCAATCAGTCCACAAAGTACATCCGTATATGACAATCAACAAAATAGGAGTGCAAGACAAGAACTAAAACACGACACACAGGAAAACAGCAAAAAACTCTAAATAAGACCCGGCGTGATGTGACGGGTCGTGACAGTACGCCTACTTTGAGACAAGAGCTAGAATAATACACAAAGTGTGCTATTTTGAACATACTAATCCATCATTTATAAGTTCAAATGTATTAAAATTTTCAGACATTGTGTTTTTAAAAACAATGGAAATTATGTTTCGAGTAAAGAACAGCCTTCCAGCTTGTATTCTTGGGCTATTTCATTTGAGAGGAGAAAACTATAATTTACGGGGGATATTGATTTTTTAAATAGATAAAGCGAGAACGAATATAAAATACAAATGTATACAGTTTTTGGAGTTAAATGGTGGAACAAGCTCAGTGATGAGCTGAAGACATGCACTTCTTTGGTAAGGTTTAAGAAAACCTTGAAAGGTGAAATAATTGAAAATGATAAAATATAGTAACAATTACTTTCATCCCATTGATTTTTTTTTTTGAAGGGGAATATTATCACGATTTCAAAAGGGTTAAAAACAGTAAAAATCAGTTACCAGTGGCTTGTTGTATTTTTTTAAGTTTTTTTCAAAATTTTACCGGTCCCGGAATATCCCTAAATAAAGCTTTAAAGTGCCTTATTTTCGCTATCTTTATAACCACTATCCATTTCCCTGTGACGTCATACAGGGCTGCCAATACAAACAACATGGCGGTTACCACAGCAAGATATAGCGACAATGGCTCGGATTCAGACTCGGATTTCAGCGGCTGAAGCGATTCAACAGATTACGCATGTATTGAAACAGATGGTCGGAGTATGGAGGCAGATAGCGAAAACGAAATTGAAGAAGAAACTGAAGCTATTGAGCAAATAGCTATTGAAGCTATTCGGCCATAGCATGGGTGTACCTAATGAAATGGCCCATAGCATGACTGCCTTATTAGCATCGCCGGTAAAATGTGCGGACCAAACGATCAGGACTTTCGCATCTTGTGACACTTGAGCAACTTAAATCCGTCGATTGGTAAGTGTTTGTTTCGCATTAAATGTGGGTATCTAGTTTCAAATTTACATACAGCTAGCGTAAATAGCATGTTAGCATCGATTAGCATAGCATGTTAGCATCAATTAGCATAACATGTAAGCATCGATTAGCTGGCAGTCATGCTGCGACCAAATATGTCTGATTAGCACATAAGTCAACAACATCAACAAAACTCACCTTTGTGATTTCGTTGACTTAATCGTTACAAATGCATCTGCAGGTTATCCATACATCTTTGTGCCATGTCTGCCTTAGCATCCCCGGTAAAATGTGCAGACACTCTGGCACATTCAATGGGGGTCTGGCGGCAGATTTCTTGCCAGGGGTGCAACATGAATCCCTCCCTGTTAGTGTTGTTACACCCTCCGACAACACACCGACGAGGCATGATGTCTCCAAGGTTCCAAAAAATAGTCGAAAAAAACGAAAATAACAGAGCTGAGACCCGGTGTTTGTAATGTGAAAATGAAAATGGCGGGTGTATTACCTCGGTGACGTCACGTTCTGACGTCATCACTACAAGACCAATTAAAAGAAAGGCGATTAATTTGCTAAAATTCACCCATTTAGAGTTTGGAAATCAGGTTAAAAAAATACATGGTCTTTTTTCTGCAACATCAAGGTATATATTGACGCTTGCATAGGTTTGGTGATAATGTTCCCCTTTAACGTTGATGTTCCAGGCAATGTAATTTTCAGTGAAGGTATAGGATAGGCAAATATAAGCTTTGGCTTCAGCCTATTCTTTTTTTTGTGTGTGTAAATGTGTATGATTGTTTACGTATAACCTGTACTGTAAAACTGATCACACAGAATGGTTGATTGATTTGATTGATTATATGACCGAAATAAACTTATTTCATTCATTCATTCAGCTATAGTGATTCTAACAATTGCGAGAACGACTTTTTACTGTCAGTGTCAGCTGCTGAGTTTCATTAGGGTCCGCCAGGCCCATTGTAAAAGGACTCCTGGAGTCCTTTTGCAATGGGCCAAAAGACTCTATTGAAACTGTAAGGTTTTATTCTTTCTTTCTTTATAATTATTATTCCGCACCGTCGCGCTGTAATTTGACCCCCTTAACATGCTTCAAAACTCACCAAATTTTACAAACACATCGGTATGGTGCGGCAGCCCAACTTATTAAGCAACCAAACCCAAAAATAAAAAAAACAACAGATTGCTTGTAACTTCCGTTAGCAATGTCGTAGAGACATGAAACAAAAACCATTATATAGGGCTGACTTATATCTAGATTTTATAATTTTGCTTTCTAGGGCAAAAATCAACAACAATTTTGCAAAAACCCATTCAAAGCAAAATGTTCGCAAAAAATGCAATTTTGCCACTTTGAGCTGTAATTTGACCCCCTTAAAATGCTTCAAAACTCACCAAACTTGGCACACACATCAGGACTGGCGAAATTTGCAATCTAATGAAAAAAACAAAGCCCAAAACTCAAAATTGCGCTCTAGCGCAATTTTTGAATAAAACACAGCAAAAACTGCTCCTAGGAAGAAAACACAGACAAAATTGCTTGTAACTTCCAGTAGGAGTGCCGGAAAGACATGAAACAAAAACCTCTATGTAGGTCTCACTTAGACCTACATTTTAATAATTGACATCATTCAGCAAAATTCAACAGGAAGTTAAAAATTACCCCTTCAAAATAAAAGTTTTGTAAAAACCTGCCACCTTTTTTCAAACATTATCTCCTCTGAGCGCGTTTGTCGTGTCGGCTTCAAACTCGCACAGGAGAGAGATTGAACACTTCTGAGTTTCGATTACTGCTCCGGTTTTGATTTTACGCGCCTTCAAAGAACCCCTGCGCAAAGTTCCCTAAAAAATGTCCTTTTTGTCTCTTTGAGCTGTAATTTGACCCCCTTAAAATGCTTCAAAGTTCAAGTTAAAGCTCTACTACGCAAAGCGAAAGCCATTTATCAACAACATCCAGAAACGCCGAGCTGTAATTTGACCCCCTTAACATGCTTCAAAACTCACCAAATTTTACACACACATCAGGACCGGCGAAAATAGCCATCTAATAAAAAACCAAACCCCATAAATCTAAATTGCGCTCTAGCGCCCCCTAGGAAAAAACACAGACAAAACCGCTTGTAACTTCTGTTAGGAATGTTGTAGAGACATGAAACAAAAACCTCTATGTAGGTCTGACTTAGACCAGGGCTCTGGTCATGGGGGAGGCAGCCAATGGCGGGTTCGACCAACGCTGCTTGCAGCTTTAATTTTTTGATGTTTTCTGAAAAAAAATTGCCTTGGCTGAAAAAAAGGTTGAAAAACACCAACCTAGCGAATCAACCATATCAAAAAACAGAGAAAATGTAAACACAATATAGACCAAATGGTTTCTTACAAAAAATAACACTTTCCAAATGTGACGGCGCTCGAGGAATTTGAATGTTTACATACTTGACTTCCGGTAATTAAAATAATATGGCGGTGTTTTGTTTTTTTAAAAATTCGTCACCAGCACTTACCTGTGTACACCAGCGCGGTAACGACGGCGGCAAAGACGTGAACGCGGAGTTTCTCGTCCACTTTGTGGGCGTGCAGAGCCACGGCTTGGACGGCGAAGGCACAAGCCAGCTCCACGGCGGCCGCCTCCAAAACGGTGCCCCCCAGCGGGTCGAAGCACCTGAAGCCGAAGCGCCGGTGCGTAACGTGGCTCTCCGACAGACCCTGCGACCACACGGAGGCGGCGAAGTGCCGCGCGGCCAGAGCGGCGCTGAACTGCGCGGCAATGACCGACAACGCCGCTCCGAAGCCGCAGCTCCCGCGGCAAACTCGCTCCACGACGCCGCAGGGATTACACGAAGCTCCCCGGAAGGTCTGCAGGTGGACGACGGTAATGGCGTAGCAAAGCGTCAGGCTGACCGCCGGCTCGACCGCGTCGGCGAGCAGCTTGAGTTCGTGCGTGCAGCAGCAGAGCTGGAAGGTAGACGCCGCCTCCAGCACCGCAGCTCTGGAAGCACCGCGAAGGAGGCGAATGGCTGCCCGGCGGGCTACCTCGCTGAGAAGCACCGCGACGGCCAACACCGCCAGGGAGACCCACACGTTCATCCCGCTCAAGTGGTCAGGTCATCGGCTACAACTCGGTAAATTGTCCCCCTCGAACGAGGACAAACTTTGTTAGAGTACGATCCCCTCCTTCTCTATTTAAACGACTTTTGCATAGCACAGGAAGTAAAGGTTTGAACCTTTCAAAATGTAGCGCGAGTACATTTTAGAATTTAAGTAAATGTACTCATAACAGTAGTTATTACACATTTTTGCCTCTGAATTGTAAGTAATATTTAATTTAACTATTTGGAGGCAAAATTATTTATTTGTACCAGTACCTCACGAGCAGTGAATCACTTTATTCTGAAGGGGAAACAAATGATGGCATCACAAAGGGGGATCCTGTACGAAAGTAAAAGGAAAGTTTGACTTACTGTTTGTAATTGTTGAAATGTATAAATAAACATTTCAAATAAAATAAATTAAAAATAAATAAAAAAAGTAAAAGGAAAGTACTTACTCTGCTGAAATTGCACTGGAGTAGAAGTCAAAGTACGGGTCTAAAAGTAAAGTAAAAAGAGCCCACAGTTACTTGACTGAAGTGTTACTGTTTGAGTCAGTTTTATGCAAAACCCAACTTCAATTTCTTCATTGGGGGGCTTAAAGTATATGTTTATGCGTCTTTTTGCTCCTTTCCATTCATGTGTATGTGGCTCACCTGCACTTACTTCATGTGCACTTAAGATGTGACTTTAAGGTTTTACTACTTACGTATAAAATGCTACACAGTCTAGCTCCATCCTATATTGCTGATTGTATTGTACCATATGGCTTATTAGGGATTCCCAGAGCCCCAAAAATTTGTATTCGGGCTCCAGTACTCTGGAATGCCCTCCCGGTAACAGTTAGAGATGCTCAGAAGCATTTAAGTCAATCTTAAAACTAATTTCTAAACTCTAGCCTTTAAATAGACCCCCCCCCCCTTTTAGACCAATTGATCTGCCGTTTCTTTTCTGCATAGGGGGCATAGGTTCGGTAGCCACGGATGAAGCGCTGTTTGTCCAAAGTCGGACTTATTGCTGATGATTGATTTTTATGCATCAATATTTTTCTTTAACATTGAGTGAATTGAATAAAATGAAAAATAATCATCAACAATTTGTTAATACCTTGATAATTGACGACCAAAATATAATTCACAAAATCAAACTCTACAAAAAACTAGCATTTACTTGTATACGTGTATGTACTAGTTTTCAAACAAAAAATGATTTAAATCTTCTTGCTTCAGTTTTCATTTACTGTAATGATGATGCAACAGTTTCATTCTGAAGGGCTGGAATGTTTGTTTCATTATTAGTTGTACAACATTTGAATACTGATCCCCTGTATTTGCTGACATCTGACTTGACTTTATTTGACTGGGAAATGATGCAGTTTGACAACTTTTCAGGTCTTGGGATTATTAATAGTAATACCTCCACTAGAAAGCAAATCCAGTTTTTAAGTCAACATTATATCACTAATAACTTAACCATTTTTAAATAATGAATACCATTAGAAACCAAATGGTAAATGGGTTGTACTTGTATAGCGGTTTTCTACCCCCTTTTAAGGAGCCCAAAGCGCTTTGACAGTATTTCCACATTCACCCATTCACACACACATTCACACACTGATGGCGATGGCAATCCTGTGTTTAAGTCATTAATACCACAAATAACTACAAAGTTAATTTTTCAGTAGATGTCAAGTATTTGCAAAACAACAACTTTGCTTAACTTGGTGTAGGTTATTGTTTTTGATTGACTAAAAACATGAGAAAATACAATAGTGTCAATGTATACGGGTTCCGATTAATTACAAGCATTTAACTGTGTTTATATAATGAAAAAAACATTATTATCTAAACCGTTAACCATGTCATTATGCTTTCATATAATAGTTTCCGGAATGGCTTTCAGAATAAAGCACAATTTAACACAACATCTACAAAGTTTTATCAAAATCGAAAATACCTTATTTAAAACAGTCTTATAAATAGATTGTCTTGTTAATGTATTTGTAGTTTGGCGTTTAAATACATTAACTCCTACACCGCCGTCCTCAACGAGATGATTTTGTTCGTCTACTTCCGGTTTTGTGTCCTCTCCCATTGTTTGTCTTGACTCCGCATCACCTTCGCGCCACCTGTTTCTGACATGTCCGCTAAGCGAGGAAGAGGAGCCGGTTTCCTCCCCTTGGATGTGTCACCTCGGGAGGCAGAACCGAGTCACCGACTACCAGGTAGGAACATCTGCCTCATTTATAATTTAATATCATAAAATATCATCAACTGTATTGCTTGAGACAGTGTTTTTTTTTTAGTCATTCTTTGCTGTCGCCAAACCTCCTTGTAAAAGTTGTCATATTTTGAAAATAATGTGCTCCTTTCGCAATATTAACCACAGCTGATGCTCAACAAAATAAAATATATATTTAGTGGCCTCTTGACTTTGAATCGGCTTATATTAAGAAGACATTCAAAGTTATAAAGCAGCTCTGGCGGACGAAATGGAACACACAACGGTAAAACCGCTCGTTGGGCGCCACTTTAGAGACACGTTAAAGACCTACTGAAATTAGATTTTCTTATTTAAACAGGGATAGCAGGTCCATTCTATGTGTCATACTTGATCATTTCGCGATATTGCCATATTTTTGCTGAAAGGATTTGGAAGAGAACATCGACGATAAAGTTCGCAACTTTTGGTGCTGATAAAAAAGCCTTGCCTTTACCGGAAGTCGCAGACGATGACGTCACAAGGGTGAGGGCTCCTCACGTCCTCACATTGTTTTTAATGGGAGCCTCCAGCAGCAAGAGCTATTCGGACTGAGAAAATGACAATTTCCCCATTAATTTGAGCGAGGATGAAAGATTCGTGGATGATGATATTGATAGGGAAGGACTAGAAAAAATTAAAAAAATATAAAAATAAAGTAAAAAAAAAAGGCGATTGTTTTGGGATGGATTCAGATGTTTTTAGACACATTTACTAGGATAATTCTGGGAAATCCCTTATCTTTCTATTGTGTTGCTAGTGTTTTAGTGAGATTAAATAGTACCTGATAGTCGGAGGGGTGTGTCCACGGGTGTCTTGAGGCCAGTCTCTGAGGGAAGTCGACGGCAGCTGCATGGACGGTGCAAGCTCAGCAGATCTCCGGTAAGAGGCGACTTTTTACCACAATTTTCTCACCGAAACCTGCCGGTTGACAAGTAGTCGGGATCCATGTTCGCTTGACCGCTCTGATCCATAGTAAAGCTTCACCTCCGGAAAATTTTAAACAAGGAATCACCGTGTGTTTGTGTGGCTAAAGGCTGAAGCTTCTCAATTCCATCTTTCTACTTTGACTTCTCCATTATTAATTGAACAAATTGCAAAAGATTCAGCAACACAGAATGTCCGGAATACTGTTTAATTGCGCGATGAAAAGAGACGACTTTTAGTCGCAAATGGTGCTGCGCTAATATGTCCTGAAAGTCTGTGACGTCACGGCGACGTTTTCAACAAGAAACTCCGCGGGATATTTAGAATTGCAATTTAGTAAACTAAACCGGCCGTATTGGCATGTGTTGCAGTGTTAATATTTCATTATTGATATATAAACTATTAGACTTTGTGGTGGGTAGTAGTGGGTTTCAGTAGGCCTTTAAAGTGGCGGATAAATGAAAGGAATTTGGCTCGTGCGCTTTTGAAGTTAAAGAACCAATCATAGTCTCCCTCTCACACACACACACACACACACGCACACACACACACACACACCCACACACACACACACACACACACACACACACACACACACACACACACACACACACACACACACACACACACACACACAAGGTGTGGTGAAATTTGTCCTCTGCATTTGACCCATCCCCTTCTTCAACACCTGGGAGGTGAGGGGAGCGGAGAGCAGCACCGGTGGGCCGTGCCCGGGAATCATTTTAGGTGATTTAACCCCCAATTCCAACCCTTGATGCTGAGTGCCAAGCATGGAGGTAATGGGTCCCATTTTTATAGTCTTTGGTAAATGACTCGGCGGGGGTTTTGAACTCACGACTTACCAATTTCAGGGCGGACTCTCTAACCACTAAATGTATTGAGTATTGCTGTTTCAACACCGAGCACATGTTGGTTGGAATGTTTGTTCACATTGAAAGTACACTAAAGTGTCCTTTGGTACCTGTAAGGTGCGGCGATAAGCTTATCTTATCTTGAGGGCAGGCTGATGATGACAATGTCCATATTTATATGCTATTGTATTGTGACAGTGTTGTGTTTCAGGTGTGTATGTGATGGACAAGAGTTTGGAGCGTCAGTAAACCCATGGCGTCCACACTGGTCGTCCTCGACGGACAGGACCGCCGACCCTTCGTGTCGTGTTTGCTGAGATTGTACGGCTGCTGGTGGCGACGCCGGCAAAGAAGCAGCGCCGGACCGGCAGACTGCTGCTGTAGCAAGGTCAGGTGACCCCCACACTTTCTGTATACTGCGTTAGAATTACTGTACTTGTTTATTTGATCAAGTTTTTTAATGGGGTCAAGGGACAAGCTATTGTCTCCGTGGAAACGGGGGCAATAAAAAGAAAAAAAAGCTGATAAAAACAAAACAAAAAAAAAGTCAATTCCTGTTTGGTGTCCTGACAGTGGGAAGGCGCTTTCTTGGTCTTGCTGGTGGCGGCCTTCTGCCTCACCCTGATTTTTCTCTACTTCTGGGTCCAAGTGAAGAACGACTACAATGACTTTGATTGGTGGGTGAAACGCTTCTCACAACCAAACTCTTGACTCTCTGCACGTCTACTTCCTGTTCTTCCCCTTGACAAACATGAGTATCGCCGTGCAGGTTCAACTTCGGCAACATGGGCTTCTGGTTCCCGTGGACTGTGGTGCTGCTGGTCATCGCCGCCGTCTTCTTCTCCTACACGGCCATGCTCATGGTGAGACGACTGATAGTGAGGCAAACATGTTGGATTTTTCAAAGCAATTATTATTCACAATATTTCATTTTTAATTTGTGATATCATTTTTTTAATTTTAATTTATTATGTCTATTTAGAACAGGCGTGTCAAACTCATTTTCATTGAGGGCCACATCGCAGTAATAGTTGCTTTCAGAGGGCCACTGTTTAAATATTTATTGACATTATGCATGTGGGTATAACATGTGATTAATCATGATTAATCGAAATGCATATGCATCGGATTATTAGATTTTATGTACAACTTTTTTTATAGGGCTGCGAATCTTTGGGTGTCCCACGATTCGATTAAATACCGATTCTTGGGGTCACGATTCGATGATATATCGATTCTTGGGGTCACGATTCGATGATATATCATTTTTTTTCGATTTGATTCTCAATTCAAAAACGATATTTTTCCGATTCAAAACGATTCTGTATTCATTCAATACAAAGGATTTCAGCAGGATCTACCCCAGTCTGCTGACATGCTAGCAGAGTAGTAGATTTAAAAAAAAAAAGCTTTTATAATTGTAAAGTACAATGTTTTATCAACTGACTGCAATAATGTAAATTTATTTAACTATTAAACGAACCAAAAATATAACTTATTTTATCTTTGTGAAAACATTGGACACGGTGTGTTGTCAAGCTTATGAGATGCGATGCAAGTGTAAGCCACTGTGACACTATTGTTCTTTTTTTTTTAATTTTATAAATGTCTAATAATAATGTCAATGAGAAATTTGTAATCACTGCTATGCTCGAAATTGATACTGTTGTTGATAATCATTTTTGTTTCACTACTTTTGGTTTCTTCGGTGTCGTGTTTGTGTCTCATCTCAATTGCTCTGTTTATTGCAGTTCTGAGTGTTCCTGGGTCAGGTTTGGTTTTGGAATTGGATTGCATTGTTATGGTATTGCTGTGTAGTGGTTTGTTGGATTGATTAAAAAAAAAATTTTTTAAAAATGAGAATCGATTCTGAATCGCATAACGTATTCGAATCGATTTTTTCCCCCACACTCCTATTTCTTTATTTATGGGGCGGTATAGCTCGGTTGGTAAAGTGGCCGTGCCAGTAACTTGAGGGTTCCAGGTTCGATCCCTGCTTCTGCCATCCTAGTCACTGCCGTTGTGTCCTTGGGCAAAACACTTTACCCACCTGCTCCCAGTGCCACCCACATTGGTTTAAAAATGTAACTTAGATATGGGGTTTCACTATGTAAAGCGCTTTGAGTCACTAGAGAAACGCGCTATATAAATATAATTCACTTAACTTTAAAAAAACATTTTTTTATTGACATCCAGCAGACATTCCTATCCATTACATCATATTCCCATACATCATATATCTGTTGTCTGCCCTAAATGTCAAAATATGTTTTGTATTTGTATTCTTTATTTTTGACTTAAAACACATTTTTGGAAAAATACTTTATATTGTACTTTTATTTTTAAAATATATATATATATATATATATATATATTTTTTTTTTTTAATGTATCTATATATTTATTGCAAGTTTAATGATCTAATGTATATTTTCATCATATTCACGTATTCTATAATAAATTCCTCAATTTTCAAAAAAAAAAATACATACATTTGGGGTTTTTTCCTGGTATTTAACAGATATATTGGTTACTTCATTATCCATCCATCCATCCATTTTCTACCGCTTATTCCCTGTTACCTCCACATGGAGGCTATGTAATTTTTGTCTGTTAATTAGCAACATAACTCAAAAAGTAGATTTTGATGAAACTCTCAGAAAGGTGATAAGGACAAAATGATGACGTTTTGAGGCTGTATTTATAAAAAAAAGAAGAAGAAAAAAAAAGAAGTATTTCTTAAAATTGTATGATAGATATAGCCTGGCAGAGGTTTTCTAGTCCAAAATTATTGTGTATCAGCATTTAATATTTGATATTTTGTAAAACTTACATTGTTACTCGATTGTTGTATTGCTTGATCAAATGTTCTAGTTTTATTTGCATGATTATGAAAATTGTATTAAACCTTTGGGGTCATTATAATATATTAGCTTTAAATAAATACAACTTTTTTTTTCTCTGAAAATCTCTAATGGAACTTCCGCCATAATTAAATTTAAAAAAACTCCATACATATCATGTTTTTATTTTATTTTAACCCTTTCAATGCCTATTTGATCTAATTACATCATTTTTATTTACATTCAAAAACATGTCTAAATTAGATTAGATAATCTAAAGGCTGGGGCAAAGAGCAAATACTAATAAGGTTACCTATAAAACTATTACTTTTTTTTCTTTATCAGATTCCAAACTTAAGTTTATTATCATGGGACAAAATACTCTCATCTAACCACAACTTTTGACCGCACTCCGGCTCCAAAAAATGACTTAAATATTCAAACACTGTTATATTTTAAACTGTGTGTTAAGCTACATTGAGGACACATTAAATATGCTTGTTAAAACCTCTGCCTTGTTTTAAATGAATACTTCGGTCATATGTTGCTCCCTAAAGAGCCAAGTTGGTGAAACAAGTTTGAAAACGGTCCATGTACCTTACGTTCATTCTATTTCCAATTCTGAAACGCAAATCAAAAAACAAAATGAGGGCTGTTTTTAGATTTTTATCATATATCGCAGATTTTAAAACTAACAAAAAAGGGTTGATTTTCATTAAAATATTGCCATTAAATTGGATTTGGTACTGTTTTCCTTTTAAGGATTTTAATTTTTCCAAATAAACACAAAAATCCAATTTATGTTCATCCAAAATGCAAAAATGCGTGGTTATCTGTGTGATGACACTTTGAACTTTAAGCAATATTTTAGATTTTCCTTTTCGTTTAGCATGTTTTAGCATAACGGTATAACATCTTTGTTCAGCAGAACACCTATTGTCGTTTTTTAAAAAGTGTCATTAAATAGTTGTCTAACTTTTGTTTCAGAAATGAAAATAGAAAAAATGGCCCAAAATTTGTTTTTAATTTGCATTTAAGAATTGGAAAAAGAATGGAAGGTTCACGGACCAAAAACGTTCATTCTATTTCCAATTTGGAAACACATACCAAATACAATCAGGGCCGTCTTTCGATTTTTATCATAAATGGCTGATTTTAAAACAAACAAAAATAGATTGATTTTCATTAGAATATTGCCATAAAATTGGATTTTGTGCTGTTTTTCTTTTATGGATTTTTATTATTCCAGATAAACACAAAAATCGAAAAAAAGTGTGCAAAAATGCGTTATGATTTCTGTAATAGCAAATTGAACTGGAAGCGGAATTTAAGCTTTTACTTTGCGTTTAGCATGTTTTAGCACAACGGTGATATCTTTGTTCAGCAGGAGTCCCAAAAAAACAAGTTTCGGACCATTTTTTTCCATTTTCATTTCTGAAACAAAAGTTGGACAGCTATTTAATGAGACTTTTTTAAAACGACATTAGGACTCCTGCTGAACAAAGATGCTACCGTAATGCTAAAAACATGCGAAACGCAAAGGAAAGGCTAAAATACCATGAATTGATTAACGTGGACCCCGACTTAAACAAGTTGAAAAACTTATTTGGCTGTTACCATTTAGTGGTCAATTGTACGGAATATGTACCCGTACTGTGCAATCTACTAATAAAAGGTTAAAAAAAAATACTGCTTCCGGTTCAATTTGTCATCACATTTTTGCACATTTTTTTGCGTTTATCTGGAAAAAATAAAAGTATAACAGCACAAAAGCCAATATATTTTGTTTCAAAATTTGCCATATAAAAAAAAAAATTGAATAACGTCCCTAATTTAATTTTTTGATTTGCATTTAAGAATTGGAAACAGAATGAACGGAAGGAATGGGTATTTCCGGACACGTGTTCCAATCCGCGCGGTTATTTATCTATTTCCGGGTCACAGATTTAAAAAGTGCAAAAAATGAAACTTGAAAATGGAATAACAGAATTTCAACGCGTTTCCCCCAAAACTAAAAATTGAGTCAGGTATTGCTACTGTACTTTTGAAAAAAAAAAAAAAAAAAAGTCTCATTGAATAGCTGTCCAACTTTTGTTTCAGAAATGAAAATAGAACAAATGGCCCGAACGGAAGATACACGGACCCCACTGCACTCTTGCGTTTTCTCAATTTAGGCTTTCTTTTTGGAGAAAAAAAGAATACCTGTTTTTTTTTCTCCCAACTTGAAACACAAACGCTTTTGTTGTCTTTACTGTTTGAACCTAAATGAACAAATTTGGCGGCGTGTTTGTCAGCGGACTATGAAGCAACGATGTGACAGTCGATGACGGCTATAATTAAAGGGGAACATTATCACCAGACCTATGTAAGCGTCAATATATACCTTGATGTTGCAGAAAAAAGATCATAAAATTTTTTTAACCGATTTCCGAACTCTAAATGGGTGAATTTTGGCGAATTAAACGCCTTTCTATTATTTGCTCTCGGAGCGATGACGTCAAAACGTGACGTCACCTAGGTAGTCAACACCATTTTCTCAAACACAATACAGCTCTGTTATTTTCCGTTTTTTTGACTGTTTTCCGTACTTTGGAGACATCATGCCTCGTCGGTGTGTTGTCGGAGGGTGTAACAACACGATCAGGTACGGATTCAAGTTATTTTACGTTGAATGTGCATCGATTAGCATGGCATGCTAATCGATGCTAACATGCTATTTAGGCTAGCTGTATGTACATATTGCATCGTTATGCCTTATTTGTAGCTATATTTGCATCCAGCCTTTCCCTCCATCCACATTTAATGCCAAACAAACACTTACCAATCGACGGATTTAAGTTGCTCCAGTGTCAAAAGATGCGAAAGTCACTCGTTTGGTCCGCACATTTTACCGGCGATGCTACGACAGACATGCCACAGAGATGAATGGATACCCTGCGACACTCAAAGCAGATGCATTTCCAACGATAAAGTCAATGAAATCTCAAAGGTGAGTTTTGTTGATGTTATTGACTTATGTGCTAATCAGACATATTTGGTCGCGGCATGACTGCCAGCTAATCGATGCTAACATGCTATTTAGGCTAGCTGTGTGTACATTTGTAGCTGTATTTGCAGCCATCGTTTCCCAAATTTAATGCCAAACAAACACTTACCAATCGACGGTTTTAAGTTGCTCCAGTGTCAATGCGAAAGTCCCGATCGTTTGGTCTGCACATTTTACCGGCGATGCAAAGGCAGACTTGGCCGAATAGCGTCAATAGTTATTCGCTCAATAGCTTCAGTTTCTTCTTCAATTTTGTTTTTGCTATCTGCCTCCATACTCCAACCATCCGTTTCAATACATGCGTAATCTGTTGAATCGCTTAAACTGCTGAAATCCGAGTCTGAATCCGAGCTAATGTCGCTATATCTTGCTGTGGTATCCGCCATGTTGTTTGTATTGGCATCACTGGATGACGTCACAGGAAAATGGACGGTGGCTTCGCAGATAGCGAAAATCAGGCACTTTAAAGCCTTTTTTCGGGATATTCCGGGATGGGTAAAATTTTGAAAAAAACTTCGAAAAATAAAATAAGCCACTGGGAACTGATTTGTATTGGTTTTAACCCTTCTGAAATTGTGATAATATTCCCCTTTAAAGCAAAAAATAAACGCTTCCGACTTTTAAAGACGAACAAAGTTTGGACTGTCACGTTTTTTTGAGGCGTCAGATAAGAGTAGCGTGGGTTGCGTGCTCCTAAAAACGTTTGTAATGATGTAAACATTGCTTCTTTTCAGCTCTTGGCCATCTGCTTGCTGTCCCACAGGCAAACGCTGTGTTTACATTGGCTGCACAAGGTAAGCTCCACTGACCTCAGATCAGATCATGTGGATATGTGTGTTGTTAAATGGGGTGTACCTAATGTGGTGGCCTGTGTGGTCAGATGGGCGTGACGGTGAGTCTGACGTTCGCCGTGGTGGCGACCTCCGTCATGAGCGACCTTTGGAGTCAAGGATGGAGCACGCTGCTGCTTTCCTTCCAGGTGACGCGCTCGTGGAATCCCGAACTTCCGTGTCATCTCGCGCGTTCGATTCCCCTCGTTATTCTTGCCCCCACGTGACCACAGGTGACGGCGCCCTATTTGCATGTGGGCGGAGTCTTACTGATGACGGCGCTGGCCTGGCCGGTAGCGCTACACTTCTTTTGCGTGGGCAGCACAGGTGAGGACGTGGGCTCTGTGGATATTCTCAGTTGTAATAAAGTTAAAGTACCAATGACAGTCACGTACACACTAGGTGTGGTGAAATTTGTCCTCTGCATTTGACCCATCCCCTTGTTCACCCCCTGGGAGGTGAGGAGTGCTGTGATTGGTGCTTCTTGAACAAAACCACTCTTTTGGAGTAAAATTGCATTTTTTTTTTTTAATATTGGCTGTTATTCACAATCCTTATGTAAGACAAGCACATCCATTCATCCATTTTCTACCGCTTATTCCTTTCGGGGTCGTGGGGGGCAATGGAGCCTATCTCATCTACAATCGGGCGGAAGGCGGTGTACACTCTGGACAAGTCGCCACCTCATCGCAGGGCCAACACAGATAGACGGACAACATTCACACTCACATTCACACACTAGGGCCAATTCAGTGTTACTAATCAACCTATCCCCAGGTGCATGTCTTTGGAGGTGGGAGTTAATGTGTGTCTTTATTAGGAAAGACACACAAATAATTACACTGAATGATTTTTACATCAAATTATTCTGACAATTTAATAAAAAAAATAATTCAGTGTTAAAAAAATTACATTTATAAAAATTCAGTGTGCAAATAATCAGTGCTATAGTGTGTGTGACGTCACACCTAGTGGTCAGACTTCAAACTTGACACCTCATTTGCTGGTTCTGAGACAGGATCGATTGCTTCAGCCTTAATTTACCTGAAGTGAAAGCCGCAATTCGGGTTCTTTTGGCTCATAGGACTCCGGAGGCAGTGGACGGGTACCGACAGGCCAAGCGGTGTACAGCTTCAGCGGAGGTAAAAACTCGGACATGGGAGGAGTTCAAGGAAGCCATGGAAAACGACTTCCGGACGGCTTAGAAGCGATTCTGGACCACCATCCGCCACCTCAGGGAGGGGAAGCAGTGTACTGTCAACACCGTGTATGGTGCGGATGGTGTTCTGCTGACCTCAACTGCGGATGTTGTGGATAGGTGGAAAGAATACTTCGAAGACCTTCTCAATCCCACCAACATGTCTTCCTACGAGGAAGCAGTGCCGGGGGAATCTGTGGTGGACTCTCTTATTTCTGGGGCTGAGGTTGTTGAGGTAGTTAAAAAACTCCTCGGTGGCAAGGCCCCAGGGGTGGATGAGATCCGCCCGGAGTTCCTTAAGGCTCTGGAGGCTGTGGGGCTGTCTTGGTTGACAAGACTCTGCAGCATCGCGTGGACATCGGGGGCGGTACCTCTGGATTGGCAGACCGGGGTGGTGGTTCCTCTCTTTAAGAATGGGGACTGGAGGGTGTGTTCCAACTATCGTGGTATCCCACTCCTCAGCCTTCCCGGTAAGGTTTATTCAGGTGTACTGGAAAGGAGGCTACGCCGGATAGTCGAACCTCGGATTCAGGAGGAACAGTGTGGTTTTCGTCCTGGTCGTGGAAC
This sequence comes from Nerophis ophidion, assembly GCF_033978795.1. Taxonomy (NCBI): domain Eukaryota; kingdom Metazoa; phylum Chordata; class Actinopteri; order Syngnathiformes; family Syngnathidae; genus Nerophis; species Nerophis ophidion. The sequence continues at coordinate 69,900,970 of NC_084614.1, forward strand.
TGTGGACCAGCTCTATACTCTCTGCAGGGTCCTTGAGGGTGCATGGGAGTTTGCCCAACAAGTCTACATGTGCTTTGTGGATTTGGAGAAGGCATTCGACAGTGTCCCTAGGGAGGTCCTGTGGGGAGTGCTCAGAGTATGGGGTGTCGGACTGTCTGATTGGGGCGGTTCGCTCCCTGTACGATCAGTGTCAGAGCTTGGTACGCATTGCCGGCAGTAAGTCGGACACGTTTCCAGTGAGGGTTGGACTGCGCCAAGGCTGCCCTTTTACACCGGTTCTGTTCATAAGTTTTATGGACAGAATTTGTAGGTGCAGAATTTGTAGCGGAACCCCTCAAGGCTTTGAGGGGTTCCGGTTTGGTGGCCACGGGATTAGGTCTCTGCTTTTTGCAGATGATGTGGTCCTGATGGCTTCATCTGGCCGGGATCTTCAGCTCTCACTGGATCGGTTCGCAGCAGAGTGTGAAGCGACTGGAATGAGAATCAGCACCTCCAAGTCCGGGTCCATGGTTCTCGCCCGGAAAAAGGTGGAGTGCCACTTCCGGATTGGGGAGGAGAGTACCTAAAAGTCTTGTTCAAGAGTGAGGGAAGAGTGGATCGTGAGATCGACAGGCGGATTGGTGCGGCGTCTTCAGTAATGCGGACGTTGTATCAATCCGTTGAGGTGAAGAAGGAGCTGAGCCGTAAGGCAAAGCTCTCAATTTACCGGTCGATCTACGTTCCCATCCTCACCTATGGTCATGAGCTTTGGGTCATGACCGAAAGGACAAGATCACGGGTACAAGCGGCCGTAATTAGTCTTTCCGCCTGGCTCTCCCTTAGAGATAGGGTGAGAAGCTCTGTCATCCGGGAGAAGATCAAAGTAAAGCCACTGCTCCTCTACACCGAGAGGAGCCAGATGAGGTGGTTCGGGCATCTGGTCAGAATGCCACCCGAACGCCTCCCTAGGGAGGTGTTTAGGGCACGTCCAACCGGTAGGAGGCCACGGGGAAGACCCAGGACACCCAGGACACGTTGGGAAGACTATGTCTCTCGGCTGGCTTGGGAACGCTTCGGGATCCCCCGGGAAGAGCTGGACGAAGTGGCTGGGGAGGGGGAAGTCTGGGCTTCCCTGCTTAGGCTGCTACCCCCGCGGCCCGACCTCGGATAAGCGGAAGAAGATGGATGGATGGAAATTCTGTGTAAAATAATCAGTGCTATTGTGTGAGATGTCACACCTGGTAGTCAAACTTTAAACTTGACACCTCATTGGCTGGGTCTGAGACAAGATACATTGCTTCAGCCTTGATTCACCAATAACGAACTGCTCAGCACAGATTTTAGAAATGTAGTGGGTAATTCATTAAGGCATCATGTTTGATGGACTCAGACTGTGGAGGATTTTTTTCATCAACTGTGTTGTCAGTGACAGAGTGAAATGTGCCAGCTCTAGGTGCAGTATCGCTACTTGTTTTCTAGGAATGATTGCATTTTTAATGCTTTGAACTTTATCATAAAAGAATATTCCAAACTCATTGCACTTTGATGTAGAAATGAATCCTATTGGTAGTGAATTTTGGAGGGTTTGTTAGTCCGTTGACTGTAGCAAACCTGACGCAAGAGTTATTTCTACAGTTTGTGATGATTTGAGAAAAATATTTTTCTCTTGTTGAAAACATTTAGCTCTTCTTTGTAAATCTCATAATGACTTTGGAGCTTTGATGTGCGTCATTTCAGTTCGGCTCTGTGGCACTCCATTTTCTGTGCCCAGACCGAGCCTTCATTTTTCCATGGTGTCTTTTCCCTACTGTTAACCATTCTATAACCTTTGTGTCACACTTGATGTAAACGAGTAAAACAGATCATCAAAATTACATACACGATGTTTTCAAACCTAATCATTTCCACAAACAGCTATCATTTATGAGTCTTACCGTAACAGCCGCAGACCTGCTCAGTGGCCATGTGGTTAGGTTGCGGTAGGTCGTGAGTTCAAACCCTAGCAGAGTTATACAAAAGACTATAAAAATGGGACCCCGCCTAGTGTGTGCGTGACAATCATTGGTACTTTAACTGTTGGTCTGGGTTTGCTTTGGATTAGCTAGAGTTACCCCTAGACATCGTGTTCTTCAAAGGAATGTGGATTATATTTCTCTGATCGGATAACCTAACTTTCTGTCTTTTAACTCATCTATGTGCTATGATAGTAGTTATTGTTTTAGAAGGGAGCACTTCCTCATTGGGTCTCTGGTTGATGCAATGTTTATAATAATAATAATAATAATAATGGATTAGATTTATGTTGCGCTTTTCTATTGTTAGATACTCAAAGCGCTCACAGAGAAGTGGGAACCCATCATTCATTCACACCTGGTGGTGGTAAGCTACATCTGTAGCCACAGCTGCCCTGGGGTAGACTGACGGAAGCGTGGCTGCCAGTTTGCGCCTACGGCCCCTCCGACCACCACCAATCATTCATTCATCATTCATTCACCAGTGTGAGCGGCACCGGGGGCAAGGGTGAAGTGTCCTGCCCAAGGACACAACGGCAGCGATTTGGATGTCAATAGGTGGGAAGTGAACCTGCAACCCTCAGGTTTCTGGCACGGCCGCTCTACCCACTACGCCATGCCGCCCCTAAATTATCAGCACAGAGGCCCTTAAAACCTAGATAACAGCATTGACACTGATGGGAATTACAGGTATGGGCAGCGTTGGCCAAGCTGGGGCAACTTTGGTTAATTGAATAGGCTGAGGAGGAAGAGGGGCGCAATATTTTTTTGATGAAAGAATCCTTGATTGCCCCATGTCGGGAGTAAGGGGCTTCATTTTAATCCCTGATTTCACCAAGCTTTCGAGATGGTCAGGAAGTCATAAGGTGATGATGATGGAGTTTCTGCTTCAGAATCCTGTTTTCGGGATTCTGGAGGTCCTGTGTTTGCTGAAACTGAATCCTTTGCTGGGTTCCTAGGTGGTAGGGGAGAAGGAGTTCTTCTTCCGCTCTCCTTCTCTCTCCTCTGTGACAGCACAGGATCTGGTGTAGGCTTATTCTGAGGTTATACGTCAGTCGTATTACTCCACCTCTGTTCAGGTGTGGGCATTTCCCTTGAAACAGATCCACTCTTTGCCAGAAGAGATTGAAGTTGTCAATAAAATGCAGTCCTCTGGACTCAGACTTTGGGCAGCCATGTGTTTAGCTGAAGCAGCCTGCTGAATTTGTTTATCCCCCTGTCGATATTCGGGAGATGTCCACTGATACATTTAGATATTTCCACTTTGTTGACACTCTCAAATAGTTCATGAAAGTCTTTCTTCAGGATTTCAGACTGCTGGCTTCTGACATCCACGACACCTACATGCACATTTTGGTGTTGAGACAGGACCTCAGGTAGCTGCTTTGTGATGTCTGAGACATTGGCACTTGGAAAGGCATTTTGTTTGTTTGTTAGTTAGATATGGCGCCTTCTAAGAATAAGCGTTTGTTTGACCTTGGCACTCAGAACAGTTGCTAAGTCCGTCTTACGCTTTGTGCTAACTTGTTTCTGTTTGTGATATTCAGTCAGATTTGGCTGGGACAGTGGCAAGAATCTGTATATTAACTTTCTTCCGGGTGAAATTACATGATGGCCATTGATACCAACATTCTGACTTGGTCTCGGCTTAATACCAAGTCCATTGCAGGTGTCTTTACACAGTCTTGGAAAAGACACAGTATCATTTCAACCTCAGGTTGAGTGTATTACAGTCTTGGAAAAGACACAGTATCATTTCAGCCTCAGGTTGAATGTATTACACAGTCTTGGAAAAGACACAGTATCAGGTTGAGTGTAACAGTTTTTTCACCATTTGATCCGGGAGGTAAATGATGACTTTTGACCACTGGATTCCACCGGTAGTGTCTCATGAAGTTCTTTTTTTTCGCTTTCCAGGGAACAAATCTTTGCTTTTAGCGCACAGATTTTTTGTTAATATATCCCACAGTGTATACATTCTTGTTGATATAGCCATGCAGTGTTTACATTCTTGATGATACATCCAACAGTGTTTACAGGGAGTCATTGTTTAGGTTACTCCTTCAGTCATGTTGAGAAAGGTTGTTGTCACTGACTCATCCGATGGATTGTAAAAAGTATTTAAAAAAATACAGTACACATTTGCTTATTTAGCTTAAAAGAAAAAGAGAGAGGCCTGATCTAGAATTAACTTTCATCAACTCAGAGGCAATGGAGCAGCAGCTCTCTCTGTGATCACGGCTAAAAGTACTTGGTTTGCATTAGCACTTATAACAATACTGCTAATACTTGGTTATTATTCAGGTCACAAGATATAAATGGAGTATCAATGGCGCTTCTTGGATGTTTCTTTAGAGTGCTTTATTGGGCGAAATAGTGTATTCCTGTTAGCTGCTTCAAATTGCACAAAGAATAAAAGGCATGTGTTTTGGTCTTACCTAATGATTGGTAATGATAGGGCACATTTAAAAAAAAAAAAGTGCAGTCCCCTTTTAAGAACCTAAAGAAAAGTTGTGTGAATACTAACTTTTTCCTTTAACTTTCATATGCGATTTGTTGCATTGTGTTGCGCAGTCATTTTGTTTTTTCATAATTTGTTTTGCAGATAAAAGCCAATTTTAGAAATTTGAAAAGTTCAAACATATATATATATATATATATATGTATATATATATATACACACATATATATATATATATATATATATATATATATATATATATATACACGTGTGTATATGCCATATGTGTGTGTGTGTGTGTATGTATGTATATATATATTTATAAATATATATATGTGTATATATATATGTGTGTATATATCTATGTGTGTATATATTTATATATATATGTATATATATATATATATATATATATATATATATATATATATATATAATGCAGAAATTATAATTTATGTTATTTACACTTAATTTATTTACCTTATAATTTGAAATAATTGTTAATGAATTAAGTAACAAACTGAAAAGACGTCCGTGAGCCAAAGGAGTCGACCTGTTTTAGTGAGCCTAGTCAAAAGAGTCAACTCTCTTAAAATAGCCAAAGGGCCCGTCGCTAATTTGTTTGTAAGCAAAAACAAGAAACTTAGCTTAGCAGTGATAGCTTCCTACCTTAGCAGCTAGCATCAGAATGTACATAAGCAATAGAGAGCTCCAAAGAGTCAAATACTGTATGACTGAAAACAAACATTTTTGATGCTAAGTAAACATTACTAACGTTGATAAAATTAATACATGCATGTTAACTTATATTTGTTCAGGTAAATTATTTTGTCTGAATGTAAAAGGTTGGTTTTTAAGTCACACACACATTGTGGCAGTAACAAAAAAATTTTGAATTAGTTTTTCTGTTAAAAGTAGATTTAGAGAATAGAGTAAGTCACGTTTCAACAAGTTTTGGTAGATTTTCCCCTCCACTTCTGTAGGGTGCAGGAAAATGAAATGAATGTCTTTTGAGGATTTTTACAATAGACAGACAGGAAATAAGTTAGATATTCACACAATTCATCGCAAAAAAAAATGTTCTGCTAATTTGGCAGTAAGACGGGGCCTAATTTTGACCGTCTACCTGGTCTTCCTATCGGTCGTCTACCTGGTGCCCCTGGGCTTGTACTCTCCATGTATTAGACCGGAAGGGACTCTGGGCCCCCCACCAGGCCTAATTGCCCACAGAGGAGCCCCCATGGTGAGTGTGACGACAACACCCTAAAAAACAACAACAAATAAACGTTAAAACATGTTTTTGACGATATGTGTTTCTGTTGTCGGTAGCTAGCTCCAGAAAACACACTAATGGCATTCGAGAAGGCGGTGGAGGCAGGAAGTGATGGCTTGGAGACGGACGTCACCATCAGGTCAGTTTGAGACGTAAACTAAGGGTGGGTGTATCGATCCAAATATCAATAGTGTCGATACTAAAGTGAGTACCGGTATCAGATCGATACTTTTGTTGCAGTTAATCGATGTTATACAAACATTATTTTGTTTTGGACTACAGTGACTTTTCCCTAAAACAATTGTGTCTGACTAGAACTTAATAATATACTTATTTTAATACTGTAATGTTGTATTTGCATATAATATTTACCGTATTTCCTTGAATCGCCGCCGGGGCGCTAATTAATTTAAAACCTCTTCTCACTCCTGCGCTTACCAAAGGCATGCGGTAAAAGTAAGCATGCGCTAATTATTTTAAAATCTCTTCTCTCTCCGGCACTTACCAAAGGCATGCAGTAAAAATTTGAGTGTGATGTAAGCTTGGACCTTAAATCCTACTTAATAGCTGTTAATCTTCTTCCCTTTATGCATTTCAAATTACCGGCATTGAAATCAGCCTCCTCCGTTTTGAAAATGATGACAGGGGAAGTGTCACTCGTGACGTCACGAGTTTGACCAAGCGGTGATACTAAGCATGCGCTAATTGTTTTGCGAAGCGAGTTTGACCCGGCAGTAATTCAAGGCAGGCGCTTACTATATGCCCTGCGACAATTCAAGGAAATACGGTATCTAATATTTTATCAAAAAAAGCAATTAAGAAATGATTTGTCAATTAAAAAGTATTAGTATTGGTGATACTAACGCCAGATTTACTTGGTATCCGATCGATACCAAAATTCAAACTATTGATACTACCCCTAATATAAAAGGATCTATTTCCATGTTAAGTAAAGACTTACAAGAACTTGAAATCATTGAAAATGCTTAAATTATACTTCAAGGTTTGAAAAACGTCTTAAAAAGTATTTAAAGTGTTGCCTAATTGTGGTTTGACTGAATAGCTTTTGTTGGATATAAGAGTGAATATAAAAACAACAACAAAATAATTGAACACATTGGTAAATACAATAAAAATATAGAAAAAATATCCCAAAACAGAATCGACCCTAAACAAATTAATAGAAAATATGGTTCGGTTCATTATATGTATATGTTGTAATTATCAGAGGGATTGTTATTTTTGATTATATGGTTTGATTCCCGAGCGTGGTCACCACAGCTGCTCACTGCTCCCCTCACCTCCCAGGTGGTGGAACAAGGGGATTAATCAAATGCAGAGGGTCATTTCACCACACCTAGTGTGTGTGTGACTATCAGTGGTACTTTAAAGGCCTACTGAAATGAGATTTTCTTATTTAAAAGAGGATAGCAGGTCCATTCTATGTGTCATACTTGATCATTTCGCGATACTGCCATATTTTTGCTGAAAGGATTTAGTAGAGAACATCGACGATAAAGTGCCAACTTTTGGTCGCTAATAAAAAAGCCTTGCCTGTACCGGAAGTAGCAGACGATGTGCGTGTGACGTCACCGGTGTGAGGGCTCCTCACATTGTTTATAATGTGAGCCTCCAGCAGCAAGAGCTATTCGGACCGAGAAAGCGATAATTTCCCCATTAATTTGAGCGAGGATGAAATATTTGTGGATGAGGAAGGTTAGAGTGAAGCACAAAAAGAAAAAAAAAAAGAAAAAGCAATGGCTCCAGGTGGCGGCAGTGGGACCGTTTCAGATGTAATTAGACACATTTACTAGGATAATTCTGGAAGATCCCTTATCTGTTTATTGTTTTAATAGTGTCTCAGTGAGATTGTAAAGTCATACCTGAAAGTCGGATGGCTGCGGTGAACGCCAGTGTCTCTCAGAGAAGCCAATGGAGGAGCCAAGATCACAGCTGTCTCTTTGAGCTGCAGGAGGAAGTCTCATAATCCACTGAAGTCTCCGGTAAGAGCCGACTTAATATCACAATTTTCCCATCCAAAAACTTGCTGGTTGACGTAGCGAAACATGTTCGCTTGACCGCTCTGTGTTAAAGCTTCACAACAAACAAAGAAACACCCGCTGTGTTTCGGTGCTAAAGGCAGCTGCAATCCACCGCTTTCCACCAACAGCGTTCTTCCTTATGGTCTCCATTATTAATTGAACAAATTGCAAAATATTCAGCAACACATATGTCCAGAATACTGTGTAATTATGCGATGAAAAGAGACGACTTTTAGCCGTGTGTGGTGCTGAGCTAATATGTCCCCTCCAACCCGAGACGTCACAAACACGCGTCATCATTCCGCGACGTTTTCAACAAGAAACTCCGCGGGAAATTTAAAACTGTAATTTAGTAAACTAAACCGGCCGTATTGGCATGTGTTGCAATGGTAATATTTCATCATTGATATATAAACTGTCAGACTGCGTGGTCGGTAGTAGCGGGTTTCAGTAGGCCTTTAACTTAACTTTAATTCAGTCTCGACTTCCTGTGCTTAATGATTTCAAAGTTTTAAAAAGTGCTCACATTTTAAATAATGTGCTTGAAATGATATTTTTTTTGTCTTTAGCAATGAAAAAAACCCAACATTTTCCCAACTGAAATATTATTTCTGTTTATAACACCGACAGCTTTGACGGCGTTCCCTTCCTGATGCACGACCGCACGTTGGAGCGAACCACCGACGTTCGCCAGGTTTTTCCCAACCGGACCGACACCTCGGCGGCCATGTTTATGTGGGCGGAGCTACAGAGTCTCAACGCCGGGTCCTGGTTCCTCTCCGTAAGTCATCTGGTTATTGATGACGATGAAACTTATTGACGGATTTCCACCCGCAAAGAGTGATCCCTTCAACACGGCGAGCGAGCTCGGAAAGGAGGAGCGTCTCCGGGCAGGAAACCAGTCCGTCTGCAGCCTGCTGGACTTCCTCCAGCTGGCGGCTCGCACTGATAAACTGGTGATCTTTGACCTCTACCAGCCCCCAGAAGGACACCCGTACAGGATGTCGTGGATTCAGCGCACGCTGGACGTCATCCACAAAGAGTCGTCCATTCGGCCATCACAGGTGACATCACGGCGCCTTAATAATCGTATTGTTGGTGTCCCCGAGCTTCAAATAACTTTTTGCTTTTAGTTTCTTGCACATTTCCTATT